>NC_140619.1:2281794-2376794 GCF_057382275.1 Copadichromis virginalis
ACCAAAAACATATTGATTATCCTGAAATTGAATCAAATTGACCTGAATTGTCACGCTGTCTGAGAAAAACATCATTAGCTGTGGTGTACAGATGCTGTTATTCTGCTTAGGTTAAAAGACGTTTGTTTGCTTCATTTCTTTTAGACTTCAAGATGAATGTTCGGGCAGCTCCAATCCGATCGGTGGACATCTATAATCTGATGTGCTGGACGTTGGGAGTGGATCCTCTGCCCAATAATGGGTCCTGGTCTCGGGTCGAGTGCTTGCTGAATAGTTCTAATGGTGTATCTCATCCCTTCTGGATCTACTCTGTTGGTCTACTAGCAATCATACTGACAACATAGTCCGAAATGATTTAACAGGTTTGTTTACGGCGTTTGATAATAGCTAGAAATTATTTTATTTTCTAGAAACATTTGTGAAAGAAAGTATCTGTGAGAGGACGGGAATAAATCAGCTTGAGATCGTTATAGTATTCAGAATAAAATATCAACAACACATAAACTGCATCCTAATCTACCTGTCTGCCTCCAGATATCTAACAGACTATTTTTACAGTTACTGTTTTGGTTTGGTGCCAATAAGCCCTTCAGTCTTTGGAAAGTGGACAAAGTTGCAGGCAGCAAATCTGGTTGAGAGCAACAGTTTTTTGTGCTGTAAGTGAGAGCATCGTGGCACGTCACACATTTCCTCTTTGGTGTGACAAAAACGTCTGTGTTTGGTGTCAGTGCCTTTCACAGGTCCGTCACACTCACCTTTCACTGATTTTGATTGACTGTTTTCTTATTGTTGGGTGATTTTAAAATGCTTTTCAGTCTTTATGGTGTTTGATTATTGGTCCTTGTTTTCACGTTCTTAGCTGTCTTAAAGCTGTGACAGCCTGTGTAACACACCTTTTGTGAAAAGTGATCTATATGAATAAATCTGAAAAAGTGTGCTTGTCATTGTCGTAGTTGTGCAGTTAGTATTAATGTGTAACACAGTGTCCTGAGCTCCAGTATAGAAAACTTGAGAAATAATGGATATTGATTTAATTTGATTTATACAGAGCCAAATTACAACAGCAATTTATAATAATAGTAACAATGATTAAACTTTGTATTTATAGGCGCCTTTAAAGACCCTCGAGGTCACCTTACATTAGTACAGTGCTTCCCAAACTTTTTTGCTAGGCCCCCCTTTGTTTTACAAGAAAAATCTTCATGTTACTGTCCCTCCATTTACAAAGGCAGGGGCGTCACGCTGTGATTATTTTACATGTAGTTGGGTTTTTTCCCGTGTAATAATATTCAACATTGCTATCAATACATTTTTAAAACAAATGCTTTTCTGTGCAAAATGGGTTTAAAAATATAAACAGCTGTGGGATCCTGTTTGTTTGAACCGAGGGAACAAACTGTGTCAGGATCAGCCTGATGTTATTTGTATCCTGCTGTAACTTTACTGTATAAAGAGCAAACATCTCCAACATGTCAGGAGTAGTTAGTCATTACAACAAGTGTTTGTGAACTAAAGATCAAGAATGTGGGATCCTGTTTGTCCGTGATTTGAAGAGCCCAGCGCTGCTCCTGATGCAGGGAAAACCAATCCTGCAGGGAGACCTACCTCAGCACCTGTGCAGGTGAAGCCAAAGGGAAGATTTGCTTCACCATGTTTTCTAGTCTTTGGCTTGGAAACATATTCAGCGATGCTTCATCTCCTGCTTTGCGTTTGTGTGGGCGCCCCGTCAAAAACCTGTCCATTATGCTAGCAGTGTCCAAGTGTTCTTTTTTTCTTTTCATACCGCGCCCCCCCTGCAATGGTTCTGCGCCCCGGGGGGAGGGCACACTTTGGGAACCTCTGCATTAGCACACCAAAATAAAAACATAAGGTAGACAAAGATAAAACAAGTCTGTAAGCATAAAAGCTAAACAAGGTAAAAATAGACTAAGACGGAGTCATGATGAAGTCAGTTCTGAATAGATGGTTTTAAGCTGCAAGTAGAGAGTTTGTAGTCTGGAGATGTGGAAGTGGAGCAGGTGGAACAGACAGAAGGGAAGCTGAAGAAGAGCAGTGAGCACGTGTGGAGAAGATCAGATACATATGGAGGTTATGAAGCGCTTTGAAGGTAAGAAGCACTGAGGTGAACTGGAAGCTTATATTTTAAGGTAAAGACCCTAAAATAGTACAAGGAAAACTGCAACAATCATTTGACCCCCTATGAGTAAGCGCTTTGGCGACAGTAGGAAGGAAGGTGATTTATTAGATGTATGAATGTTATTCTGCTTGATTCTAATCTGCAGCTGAGTCTCTTACACTGATGGATAACACCGAAGCAAGAACACCTGTTCAACCAATCACATTCATTCGACTTTGATCTGCAACAAACTGAAGCAATCATCTCTTTTTGAAACATTGTTGCGTTCAGCTGGTATATTTGTATGTTCTGTATATTGCAGTTTTCACATCTCTGGAAAAGTTGGCAGTATTAAGGATCATTTTCTGTGGAAGAGCTGTGACTGAGACTCATGGCTGACCATTGGATTAGTTTGATGCTGCCAACACTTTCCTGTGCCCACGCTGGCAAACCCTGGGTTGAGTTAGAAAGCTGATAACCAGCTTTGCGTGACCTTTTATCCTGGTCCCAGTGTTAGGGTCAGTGAAGCCAGAAAACAGAAAGACATCCTGGATATGCTGACGTCGCTCCGTGGTGTGCAGGACTCTGGGACAGCAGCTGGACTGCACTCAGTCATTACATGACGGAAACACCAACGTCATCTCTTTTAATAGTTTATACTGTATACACAGGTCATGCTGATGAATAAAACAAAAAATCAGATCAGATGTTAATCGAATTTATTTGCTCTCACTTCTCCTTAAACATGTTTTCAATGTTAGTTTTACTTCAGAATTGGCGACTGAAACAAGTATGACTCATACGAACATCAGGGGAGAAAGACCTGATAGATATAACCTCAAATAAAGTCAGTGTTCAGCCTCAGAGGTGACAGTCAGCGAGGGTTATGACAGCAGTGTATCAGGAGCCGTGCTTGCCTGACTGCTTGTGAGGCGAGCAGGTCTGTCACAGTGATACTGTGCTTGGCAGACATCTCCGAAACCATCAGAGCACTTTTGCAAACAGGCTCTCTCTTGACAAACTGACCAGATATCTGAAGATTAAACCACTACATGCTAAAAACATATGAAAAGTGTAGTTAGTGAGACACAAACAGGATATTTTAAGTATAGGCGAGCTTTGTTAGTTTCCAAATTTCTGTTGTTGGTGCTGAGAAACACCCACTGAAACAATGGTCACCAGGCAAAGCAATGGATTTGACTCGATCAGCTTTAACCCCGCCCCCTGACTTTGATGGGCGGGTCTGACAAATAAAATATATTTTAATTATTTTGGCACTCCTGGCCCTGCGCCTGTGTTCATTAATTAATATATCATTAAATAACTTACTAAACATGTCAATAATTAATTAATGAGAGAATTAATTAATTATTTAATGGTGCATTTGATTAATCAATTTTGGCACTCCTGGCCCTCCATATATCACATGCCACTTGAGGAATATTTCAGCTAAAATTCATTAATGTTAATTGTTGAAAACAAAATAATGTAAAAACAGTCAGAGGATTCAAAACTGCACTGATAATAAAAGATAAAACTTAGTTTAACAATATATTTTTCTCAACAGTCATCAGGTTATAATTAATTATATAATTATAATTAACAATTTCTTTCTTTTTCTTTTTTTAGTGCAATGCCTTCGACTGTCAGCTTAGTGAATGAAGCATAATAACCACTGACTTTGTGACTCTTCATCACCAAGTGTTACAAATTTATTGTTTTTTAAAAATCTATTCGTTTTCCTTTAGCTGCAGGAGTGTGGCACTGAAATAAGGTGCACTAAAGAAAGATCTACTTCTTTCAGCTCTTGGTGAGCTGAAGGATGGCTTCATCTACTGGCCACTGGATGCTTTCAAGTGGCCTGAAAGGAAGTGCCTGATTCTAGAGGAGATCCTAATCATCCTTTGTCTGCAGGAAGTGCACTACTACTGTCACACTTTAGTAGCTGGAGCCCCATAGGCTGGTGTAGGACGCAGCATGGAGGTATGGACCATAGGGGGAGGGAATACATTGTGCATCCTCAAACAGCATCTTGAGTGAGATATTTGCCTGCTTTTTGCCATGTTTGTGGACTTTGTTTGCCATAATAAAAAGTGAATTTGACTGCCAAGACTAATAAACACTCTAATCTTTACGCTCCATTCTATCCATTTTCTGCTGCTTATCCAGAGCCAGGTCACAGGGGCAGCAGCCTAAGCAGAGAGGCCCAGGCCTCCCTCCCTCTCCCCAGTCACCTCCTCTAGCTTATCTGGAACACCAAGGCGTTCTCAGGCCAGCCAAGAGATCTAATGTCTCCAGCATGTCCTGGGTCTGCACCGGGGTCTCGCCTAGGAGGATCCTTGTCAGGTGCCCGAACCACTTTAACTGGCTCATTTCAACGTGGAGGAGTAGCAGCTGTACTTTTAGGCCCTCCTAAAAGTAGAGCTGCTATTGGGCTATTTCCTAGGTAAACTAATAGGAGTCATGTTATACTTTGTGCACAGACACTGAACTGAATCTGTAGGGTGAGCAGGAGCATTTTTCTGTGGACCTGGTGTCCATCAGAGCTTTTTAATAAACCACTAAGCTACTGTTCAGATGGTTAAATGAACCCACTCCAGACATTCTGAATTAACATTTGTTTTATACATATTTCAGTAAAATCTACTTCAATACACTGAGAGTACAAGAAAAAAATCATAATATACTTCTGCGGAGCACACAATCAGTTCTTTTTTCTGGATGCAGATATCCTTGACCCCCACTCTAGGGACAGTAAAAAAAAGAGGATAACAGTGGGAAATAGTGACAGTCCTGTTGAGTTCAGGAGAGCTCTGCAGACGACCCATGAAAGCCTGAAACAAGCGCCAGTTTCAGTCATTGTGAATGTGTCTAAAGCAATGCCCCACTTACTCTGCCATTTAAGTTTTACAGTCTTAAAGTCTGTAACCCAAATGTGAAAGGGGCTACAGAGGAATTCAAACTACATGTGTACTGATACATACTCGTCGAGTATCAAAAATCCTTTTTAAGCTTCCGTTTACAATAAAGTCCTGCTAGCCTCTTATGTTAGCTTTGATTACAAAAACAACTTGTCATTTACGATCTAAGGCCGCCCACGTTTCTGAGCTGCGAACCATCGATGTGTATGTCTAACAGTCCCTTTCGTCCTCTGCGCGGCTTCAGCAGCCAGATAGTCAAAGTGTCTCCTTAGAGACCAGCGTCGGTCGGACGGTCTAAGCCAATAAGGGAGAAGCTCAGTTATGTGTCAGGAGGAGGTGGTGTGGGATGTTCCCTGCACTTCCTCAGTAGTGTCCACAGTCACTTTCTGTACATCCCTCTCCACACCAAACCCCCTCGGGGACCCTGGCTCTCAGGATGATAGTTTTTCCACTGACACTGCCGGCGAGCTGGAGGTGGGCAGGGCCTCTGCTGCCACGTCTGATTGTACTGCGTCACGCTTTGGGGGCTGAATGGGGCTTTTGGTGGGGGCTAAGTGAGACTGGACAGACATCTGTGGCAGCGCCTGAGCCATTGTGGCTGGTTTGGCCAGGATGAGCTGCGGTTTGATGGCGGCCTGCGCTAGCTGTGCAGTGACAGGTTTGGCCTGGATGAGTTGCGTGACCTGGCCTGATGGGTTGGCCTGCATGAGCGTTGCCAGCTGGTTGGCTGGGATTGTGATGATGGTGATCTTCTCTCCTGCTTTTGTCCCAGCAGGAAGCATGGTGGGCAGTGCCTGGATCACAAGTTTAGGGGCAGTGCTAGCAGAGGTGCTCGCTACAGTCACTGGGACTCCTGTGGTAGTTGTGAGGATGGGTGGAGAGTTTAACGCCATTTGACCTAGCGAGTTGGTCATGACCACTGGCATAGCTCGGATGGGCCTGCAGGGATAGACAAGCAAAAGAGTAAACACTGAATACATAAATAAATAAAATCACCACACATACACAACATGTCAGGATCCACACTAAATGTGCTCAATGCTGATCATATAAACTTGAAGCATGTGATCCTCAGTGCACCACATCCAAACAGATCATTTCTCCTGTATAAGACCAGAGGTTCATGATATGATCAAACAGCACAAGGTTTCCCCTAAAACAGTCTTTGACAGTTTTGTAGAGCAGTAGTGAAAATTAGCCTTAATGTATGTATTTGTTTAGAGTCGGACAATCACATCCTACAGGGCACAGGAAGACTAAATGAGCACATGTCTGTCTGACCTGGTGGTGGTGTTGCTGGGGATGACAGTGACGTAGGTCTGCTGAGGCTGGGAGGTGGTGAGAGACGTAGCGCCCAGGGTGGCCTGGCCCTGCTGGCGAGCCAGATTCTGACTGGACACCACGGTCTCGCTGTCCTCCACTTCCTCTGCCTCCTCGTGATCATCGATCACTCGAATGTTTTTGGGCATGTCTTTAAATTGGTAGGCCAGCCGCTGACCCTCAACTTTGGCAAGGATGCCACGCTGGTAGTAATACCTATACAGAAACAACACATGGAGTATGAACTCTCCAGAACATCAGGATAGGCGGTCAAAACTCATGTCAGAGAGTAAAAACATAAACTACTTTCCCTCTGAGTTCATAAACTAATTGTGAGTCATTATTTGGTCTTTCTGTCTGTTTGCGTCTGATGTGTCTTTAATCATCGTGTCCTGGTAAATCACGATTGCAGACTGTGATGTGCTCATGGAGCAAAACAGCTCACCTTAGGGCCCGGCCCATAGTCTCGTAGTTCATGTCAGGCTTGTTCTTGTGTTTACCCCACAGTTTAGAAACAGCCTTTGAATCAACAAGTTTGAAGATGCCCTTCTCTCTCTGCATCCACTTGATGTATCTGGGACACGTGTTCTTATCCTGCAGAAGCTCCAGCAGAAACTCCCAGAGGTAGGTGGTGTTACCTGTGGGGAGCACATGATACACGGACTTTCAACACTGAGGTCCTGAAAATGCAGAAAAGCAGTCAAGTTCAAAGACTAGTGCAGATTATTATTATTATTATTATTATTATTGGTGACGCCTGTCTCAGTCCCGTGTTTTTATTTTATTTTTATATTATTCAAAAGCAACCAAAGGAAATTCATTCAGCCGACCTCATTCAACATTTTTTGTTTCATTTGTTAAAAACAGCCAACATGACCCGGTGTAAAATCGATTTACCCGCCTTGATAAATGGCACTACGGCACCTGACTGTAAGCTTTTCCAACCTGATAGACCAGGCTGATAGATCGATGCAGTGACTGAAATTACTCAAAGAGCACATCAACGACTCGTCTAGGAGGCCCAAACAGAACATCATAAAGATCTGCCTCTGATATTCACCAATAAGAAAGACACTTGTACGGTAAAGTGTTGATATCCTTTTTGCTATCCACATTACCCTACAAGTGATATATTTTGTACTTCTGTGGTATTTGACCACATTATTATGCTGGTAGAGCTAGCTCGAGCCACCCAGGCTGGTTTGGGTAAAGCTGGTATGTTTCTCATTCTTTCTTTAAATACAACAGCTTAAAGATTTTGAATGAATGCTGATGAAATGTGTAGGGAATGTGGAGTGTGGTCATGCATGCACCTTTGACCTCTTCAAGGTAGAATAAGGTGAAAAGGTCTTAAAATTCTCCTTCCTTTGCAGCGCTTAGGGAAAGATCCTGGTACATGGGAAATTACATTTTTCACCCAAACGTCACATCTGACCTGCAACCTTACTTTTACATTTCAAATTGACCCAAAATGCATTTTTGTTTTTACTACAAACCTGGTGATGTACATGAAAATAACAAGCTGCCTCGGTGAAGGGTTTGTAGTTGCTACAGTGGATGGGATATGTGTGCTTAGTCGTAGTGCCTGTGTTTCACCAACTCAGCCATAAAGTGGCAGGCCACGTAAAATCAAAGAAGTGCTGTCAGCAGATGCTGAGGTGCCAACTTCCTGGATAGTCGATCGCTACAGAGCTCAAATTTCATATGACCTTTAGACTGGCTCGAGAACAGTGAATAGCGAGCTTCATGGAATGGGTTACTATGGCCAAACAGCTGCATCCAAGCTTACATCACCAAGAACAATGAAGTGTTGGATGTGAAGTACGGACTACAGAACGCCGGTCCATGTATGCGTTCCCTGCTAGCATCTTGCACCCTGCTGCAATGACTGCCTCAGCTTACCGAATGCCGTTGATGCGTTTTGTCCTTTAAGAAAAATTTATCACAAAATTGTTTCACAAAAAGTTTCGCATTACTGTTAAAATCCGGCCCAGAGTTACTAAAACTGTTGTTACTACATCTGCAGACTTTGTGACATCACGTTGAATTGATAACAGAGTGTAACTTAACAATATAGAAGTCATTTCTACTTGACGAATGATCTGATAAGCCAGAACATTAATTTATGTCAGCTCAGTAAGAGAAACAGTTTCCAGGCAGCGCTGCGTTCATGAAAACTCAGACATCTGAGGTAACTGTGAGAGCATGTGCTCGCCTCCTTGAAACAAACTGAATGTTTCAACAGAAACAAAAATAACTGAATATCAAATATGTAACCTTAAATTTATGGTCTTCACATAGTGTAGACTGCTGTTTTTGGAAGTCTTCTAATGTCCCATTTTTGTGAAGACACCATGAGGATGCTTCAGTAGTTTTCTCACATTTCCAAAGACCCAGGCCAACCAGCTGATAACAGCTACACACCCACGGACATCTATCACGTTAACACTGGTCGAACACTGGTCGAACGCTGGTCAGTGTAAATGTCTGAATGGTCAAACTGAGTGTAAAGTTTTATTTATTTTATATTTTCAAAACTTAAGTTGTTATCCTTTAATGGGTGAAGAGGTTTTCATGAAAGTTATCAAAATAATGTGTAATATAATTCAGTTTGATTTATATAGCCTCAAATCAACACAGTGGGCTGTGAAAATAATCCAAGGTTGTTGTTTTTTTTAAAGCACCATCTCTTGGTCACACTCTGCAACTGAGTGAAAGGGGCGTGTTTATAGTGGAAACTACCAAAGGTTAAATGGGGGGGGCTCTAATCGGCTGATGTCAGCTGATGGCTGAAGTGGCAGTTTTCAGTGGTTGTATCTGTACTACAGATGTGTCACATAATGTATTTTTTCCTATATTTACTTTTTGCTCTTGCACATCCGGCCAATGAGCAGACTGAACATTGTCACATGGTTTTTAGTCACATTTTGATTTGCTTGGAGTCACATTTTTCTCCAAACCACAGGGAAAAACTTACACACTCATCAACTGGTTTGGACCAGAGCACTTTACTGGAAAAAGATGGTCCTTCATCAAAACACCCGATCAACAAACTCTGACATGAAGAAAAGTGAAGCATGTAGGTGCTTGCATACACCTTGGCTTTACACAGCAAAAATCTACAGTAAAGCTAAAGGAGTTAAAATATGCAGATGGACTGTTAGCATAGCTTTATACCATGTTTAACTGGTGAGAGCTCCTGTTGGGTTTAGGTCAGCAACAGAACCCCCCCCCCCCCCAAAAAAAAAAAAACAAACAAACAAAGGGAACTCCAACCTCTTCTAGAATATTACATTTTTTTCAATTCAATTATATTTACACAGCGCCAAATCACAACAACAGTCGCCTCAAGGCGCTTTGTATTGTACGGTCGACCCTACAATAATACATACAGAGAAAAACCAACAATCACATGACCCCCTATGAGCAGCACTTTGGCGACAGTAGGAAGGAAAAACTCCCTTTTAACAGGAAGAAACCTCCGACAGAACCAGGCTCAGGGAGGGGCGGGGCCATCTGCTGTGATTGGTTGGGGTGAGAGAAATATCTGTTTTCTGCAGAGCCCTATTACACTCACTGTCTCCACTCAATCAACCTTTGTCTGCTGTGACGTGCCTGGGAATACCGTAATTATCCTAATATCACTAAAAAGACCAGAGTCGCTGCTTTTAGGAAGCCCTGAAATTCTGTCAATTGAGCAAATGGTACCAGAGTTACAGGTTTTACAGATGTTCAAAAGTGCAAAGTGCCTGTCTGGTAACAGGTTAGGCTTTAGCCGGTTACATTTGGCAGCGTGCTGAAGTTGGCAGCTAACCCATTAGCTATTACTACCTTGATGAACATTTACACCATCAGAATGTTATTAAATGTGCATGTATAAGGTTACAACAACACATACTCGTTCACTAGCACAAATAAACACAGACAGCTTACCCAGGAGATAAAATACTGTCACAACTATTTTTTCTTTTGCCTTCCACTAACATTTAATCGGTAGCTGCAGCTCCCTTTAAGTAAGACAAATATGCAAAAATCATAAAGTGGGAAAATACTGTATCTGGGTTATATCCAGTCATTCTAGGCTAGCAGCTAACAGAGACAGGAGCTGTCTACAGGCAGAGAGCAGCTACAGACCTTTCCCCTCTCTTGGCCTCTTCTTGATGCCCAGATCGAAGGAGCCGTTGGAAGAAGGCTGGTGTGTCTTAGCCTTACGTCCACCTGTACAAACCCACACATAGATCGAGCTTATTCTTCTGCCACATTGTCTGTTGAGCTGATTGACTTTTCATACTTTATGTTACCTTACTCCACTCATAAGTTGGAACAAATCTTGGCATACGGCAGCTTTCAGAGGAAGTTGTCTTTACTGAACTACCTCGTTTGTACTAACACAGCTTCATGCTTTAACTAGAGAGCTGCCTACTGTTGCTTTACAGTTGTACAGCTTTAGAATGAAAAACTGAACATCAGCAAACAAAATAAAAGGTGACAACAGGTGAGCTGTGCTGACACTGACCTCCTCTCTTCTTCTTGGCTACAGGTTCACAGCCAGGAGGGATGGGGAAGCTCTCTTCCTCCATGGGTCCACACTCTGTAGACACCTCCACCACCGTTTCCATCATCACATCATCTGCTGAGGGAACACAAAACAACACTATTCTCCTTCTGCTGCATCATGAAGTGAGACAGACATGAAGACTTTCAGACTGTGTACAACAATAAATCTGGCCTCACATTCTCATAAGATTCTTCAATATCTTCGATATCCAACATCCACAATGACGGCGAAACAACTAGTAGCTCAGTGTTCCAACATTCGAAAGAAGGGACTGCTCTCACAGCTAGAGATTGACGAGGTACAACACAAATGCTATGGCAAGGAGGAGTCAGGACGCCAGGTCAGGGGGGAGATATCATCACCCCCACCCGAGATTGGGTACATAGCCCCAAGTGCGATAGGAGAAGGATCGTTGAGTGCGAGAGGAACTGACCTGAAAAATAGGATCATGGCCAAGCTTGAAACCTGGATCCCCCGTAGCCGGTTACCAAGATTACGTGAAGTACCCTCAGAAGGTCTGCTAGATGATGTTAATGCAGCACTACGGACGATACCTACAACCACGATTACCGACACTAACAAGCTGATCTACAATACGGCAGCAGTGATCAGTGAGATGCTTGGCTACAAGTTGAACAGCCACAAGGGGCAGTACCCTCCATGGAGAAGGAGGCTAGAGGGCAAGATCAAAGTAGCACGGAGGGAGGTTAGCCAACTAACGGAGTTGCAGAAAGGTGCGGCAAAGAAGGTGCATAAGAAATACAGCAAGCTGTCCATACCTGAGGCCTTGGAAACTTGAGGAGGTACACCAGAGAGATAGAAGGCAGGAGAATAAACCAGCTGTTCTCCACAGAACCAGCAAAGGTGTACTCTCAGTGGCAGGGGAACAATATGAGAACAGCACCACCAAGGCTGGAGACGGAGCAATACTGGAAGAGCATATGGGAGAAGGACGCAACCCATAATGGCAATGCTCAGTGGCTAGTGGATCTGAGGGCAGACCACAGCGACCTCCCTGAACAGGGTCCAGTAACCATCACAGTGGCAGATATCCAAGAAAGGGTCTCCAGTATGAAGAGTTGGACAGCACCAGGGCCCGACATGGTTCACGCCTACTGGCTAAAGAAGCTGACTGCACTCCACGAGCGTCTGGCAGCACAAATGAACCAGCTGCTAGTTAACGAGAGACACCCGGAATGGCTAACCGAAGGTCGGACGGTCCTGATCCCCAAGGACCCCAAGAAGGGACCGGTCCCCTCCAACTACCGACCAATAACCTGCCTCAGTACTACATGGAAGCTCCTGTCAGGCATCATATCGGCTAAGATGAACAGGCACATGGGTCAATACATGAGCGGGACACAGAAAGGAATTGGCAAGAATACCAGAGGTGCAAAACACCAGCTACTGGTAGACAGAACAATCAGCCGAGACTGCAAGACCAGACTGACCAACCTGTGCACTGCCTGGATTGATTACAAGAAGGCCTATGACTCAATGGGGCGACCGTGGCTCAGGGGGTTGGGAATCGCATCTGTAACCGGAAGGTCGCCGGTTCGATCCCTGGGCTCTCTGTCCTGGTCGTTGTGTCCTTGGGCAAGACACTTTACCCTACTTGCCTACTGGTGTTGGCCAGAGGGGCCGATGGCGCGATATGGCAGCCTCGCTTCTGTCAGTCTGCCCCAGGGCAGCTGTGGCTACAACTGTAGCTGCCTCCACCAGTGTGTGAATGTGAGAGTGAATGAATAGTGGTATTGTAAAGCGCTTTGGGTGCCTTGAAAAGCGCTATATAAATCCAATCCATTATTATTATTATTATTATTATTATAATGCCCCACAGCTGGATACTGGAATGCCTAGAATTGTACAAGATCAATGGGACCCTAAGAGCCTTCATCAGGAACTCAATGGGGATGTGGCGTACAACACTAGAGGCCAACTCCAAGCCCATAGCACAAGTCACCATCAAGTGCGGGATCTACCAAGCAGATGCTCTGTCCCCACTGCTGTTCTGCATAGGCCTGAACCCCTCAGTGAGATCATTAACAAGACTGGCTACGGATACCGACTACGGAACGGAGCAGTTGTCAGCCACCTCCTGTACATGGATGACATCAAGCTGTATGCCAAGAGTGAACGAAACAGCGATTCACTGATCCACACTACCAGGCTATACAGCAATGACATCGGAATGTCGTTCGGACTGGAGAAGTGTAGTCGGATGGTAACAAAGAGAGGGAAGGTAGTCAGAACTGAGGGGATTGAACTACCAGAAGGCAACATTGCAGACATAGAGGACAGTTACAAGTACCTGGGGATCCCGCAGGCAAATGGGAACCATGAAGAGGCCGCTAGAAAAGCTGCAACCACCAAGTACCTGCAGAGGGTCAGGCAAGTCCTGAGGAGTCAGCTGAATGGTAAGAACAAGATCCGGGCCATCAACACGTACGCCCTGCCCGTGATCAGGTACCCTGCTGGGATAATAGGCTGGCCAAAGGAGATAGAAGCCACTGACATAAAGACAAGAAAGCTCCTTACCATGCATGGAGGGTTTCACCCCAAGTCCAGCACCCTGAGGCTGTACGCTAAGCGGAAGGAAGGGGGCCGGGGACTGGTGAGTGTCAGCACCACAGTCCAGGATGAGACAAGGAACATCCAAGAATACATTGGGAAGATGGCCCCAACTGACCGAGTGCTCAGTGAATACCTCAGGCAGCAGAAACCCAAGAAAGAGGAGGGAGACGAGGAACCATCATGGAAGGACAGGCCCCTGCATGGTATGTACCACCGGCAGATAGAGGGGGTGGCTGATATCCAGAAATCCTACCAGTGGCTGGACAAAGCTGGACTGAAAGACAGCACAGAGGCACTAATCATGGCAGCACAAGAACAAGCTCTGAGCACAAGATCCATAGAGGCTGGGGTCTATCACACCAGGCAAGACCCCAGGTGCAGGCTGTGTAAAGATGCCCCAGAGACAATCCAGCACATAACAGCAGGGTGCAAGATGATAGCAGGCAAGGCATACATGGAACGCCATAACCAAGTGGCCGGCATAGTGTACAGGAACATCTGTGCCGAGTATAATCTGGAAGTCCCGAGGTCAAAATGGGAGACGCCCCCAAGGGTGGTGGAGAATGACCGAGCTAAGATCCTGTGGGACTTCCAGATACAGACGGACAAAATGGTGATGGCTAACCAACCGGACATAGTGGTGGTAGACAAACAGAAGAAGACGGCCGTAGTGATCGATGTAGCGGTTCCGAATGACAGCAATATCAGGAAGAAGGAACACGAGAAGCTGGAGAAATACCAAGGGCTCAGAGAAGAGCTCGAGAGGATGTGGAGGGTGAGGGTAACGGTGGTCCCCGTGGTAATCGGAGCACTCGGTGCGGTGACTCCCAAGCTAGGCGAGTGGCTCCAGCAGATCCCGGGAATAACATCGGAGATCTCTGTCCAGAAGAGCGCAGTCCTGGGAACAGCTAAGATACTGCGCAGGACCCTCAAGCTCCCAGGCCTCTGGTAGAGGACCCGAGCTTGAAGGATAAACCGCCCGCAGGGGCGTGCTGGGTGTTTTTATATATGCTCATCAGAAGGTTATTGGTTTGATCCCCCCCTCTGCATGCCAAATATCCTTGGGCAAGATGCTAACCCCAAGTTGCTCTTCGATGCATCCATCGTACTATGAATGTGTGTGTGGAAAAGTTAAACAGAAAGTACTTAGAACAAGTGCTTGTATGGGAAGTTGTGTAAAGCTCTTTGAGTAGAAAAACGCTATATAACAACCAGTCCATTTACCAAAGCATTGCTATATCACTGATATCATGATATGAAACTTTTATGTTGATTAAACATTTATCCCTGTATTGTTGCACACAATCCGATATGGCACCACCCTCATGGACACTGCAGGTAAGTTGCATAAGTCACACATGTAGTGCTTTGTGTGACACAGATTCTGTCATTCATCAGCCTGTTTACCTGTGCTGCGTTCACTGTGCATTCCTCCGGGAGACTCCATGTGCAGAAGCGCTTCAGCGGCTTCAAACGTTTTGTCAAAACACACCATGTCGTGACCTGACATCTCCACTGCAGAGAGAAACCGACTGTCAGTACATACACCTCTGCTAGAAACAGGCTGGGAGCAGCCCTATCATTTTAAATAACTACAGAAATTTCATCTTGGACAAGAAAAAAACCACAAAAGGGGAAATAAAACCCAAACAAACAACATAACCTCAACTAATATGAAGTGTTACTTCCTTGCTTTGGGGCTGTGCAAGCTGTCTGTTCCTTCTTTCCCATTTCCTGCAATCTGACTAAAAGACTTGGGCATCATTCCTGCCAGCAGAGGGCAGTCTACAACAACACAAGCTCAACTTTCTGGTAAGCAAATGGGTTTGTACTACCAGGTTTGTTTATACAGGATCAAATTACAACATAAATCATGGCACTTTATACTGAAAGGTATAAAGTAACCAGATAATCTAAAGTATTTGGGGGAAAACATTTCAAAAATAAAACAAATAAAACAAGCACTTTGTGATGGTGGGAGGGAAAATGTCCCATTAAACAGGAAGAAAGCTCCAGCAGAGCCAGATTCACTGTGGGGCAACCACCTGCCATGACTGGACGGGGAGGAAGACAGATGCACTGAGTAGAGAAACACTCAGTGCATCACAGTGTATCAAAGGAAGGATAACTGAGGGGAATTCAGGGTTACCTGAACCACGTTAAAGCTCATAGATTTGTTTTTTTGCAGCCAACAAAAAGACAAAAAGTAAAACACAAACAAACCTGATTTCCTCCAGAGCAAGATAGTGATTTACTTTTGGAAGAAGTGAACCACTTCCGTGGTACAGAAAACCCAGTTTGCCACCTGGATAAGACTAAATCCTGCTTCACAGTACAGGCCTCTGATCTCTTACCAAGGCCAGAAAACGTGCAGGTTTCAGTTAGCTGAGCTTCAGTTCTATTTAATATCAAATAAATAATAAATACATAAGTAAATAAATGAAGTCTAAAAAGAATTTAGAAATAATGGATTAAGCTTCTTTTAACCTCCTACTTCAATCATGTACAGATTTCACACACAGAAAAACACGACATTTTTCTAGAGAAGCCATCACTCAGAGGACTCACCAGTCTCCGTCACCTCTGTGACCACCTCCTGCTCCTCAGCCACATCCTGCATCAGGTACGTCTCATCATCGTAGACCAACACCTGAGCAGAGTAGCACTCCTCCACCTGAGCGCTGGGCACCTCCTCTACAATTACTGCAGGACAGCCTTCCTCCTGCAGCACCACCCCCTCCTCCTCTTCCACCTCTTCCTCCATGATCACTGCATCCACTTCCTGCTGAACCACTTCTTCCTCCTCCTCCTCCTCAGCAGGCTGCTGCTCACAGTAGACACAGTTTGACAGATGAAAAAAGACTGTTTTTACTGCTTTTAGAGACTTTATTGCAACTGAAGACTGAATGCATGACGCCTGAGACACAGACTGTATCAGTTCACTTCTCTCTTCGTGACATGTGCACAGACTCTGGCTCCACATTAAACTGTACCAACCTCATCATCACTGCTGTTTTTGTTTAAACCTGGAGGGTTTTGATTCATACGCTGCTCCTAAATACGTTTGCATTGCACGTCTGTTTTAGTTGCAAATGTGGCTCACGTTTCCATGGAGACAGCGGCGCGCTACAGAGCTGTGCGTTAAAGAAGCATCGAAGCGAAGAATTTGAGGTTTTTTTAATATTCAAAATACTCGATGAATCGTTGCAGCCATAATATAGAATAGATTTTCTTAGCACCATAAAAATGAAGAGAACATAAACAGAATAAATCCACATAACCAAAACAATAAATCGTCTCCTGTTAGCAAAGCATATTTTTCAAACAGTGTTTGGAGTCCATCTTTAGCAGGCTGGCTGTTCTGATTTTCAGTTTTATGTAATTTCCATTTCATGGAGTGTGTTAATGTTTCTACAGCTTTCAAACAAGCTTTATTTGGATTTCATGAAGGACATAACAGCCTCAAGAGACACGAAACCTGAACCTTTCGAACAGCAGACTGAGCTCTCCTTTTGGCTAAATGTTACTTCTGATGCATATCCAGTCTCGCTTTTTTCTCCTCGATATTTCTTTACTCTTCTTGAATGCAGCATAGTTCCCTCCCAGCTGTTAACACAATGTTATGCTACTTGGCTGTTAGCATTACCAACCATGCTGTTAAGTGGTGTCATTTTGGAAATGTGTAGTTATTAGCTGAAGACGCTCAAACACAGCTGAGGTTCTATTTTACTTGCAGATCAGTGCTGAATTCACTGCACTGTTGTAGTGATTTGAACCATTTCTGGAAATCAAGTTAATCACTAAGCTCAAACAAATTATGCATGAAACGAAAAAGGTGTCATGTGTTGCTGAGTCACATGATCTGAGTTTTTCTAACAGACCGTGGGATAGAAAAACAAAAACCGGTTCATAAGGGAAACAATATATTAACAACCCCAAATAGGAACAAAAGTTCTGGCCAGCTCAGTCCCATTCCAGTTAACTCAGTTTAGTCACTCTGTTTTGGTAATCCATCCTAGTTTAGTTAATTGAATGTAAAATACTCCACTTTGGGTTTTCCGAATTAATCCACAAAGGGAAAACTAAATAAGGAAGTCAGAGGTTTGGCAAACAGAATCACAATGCAAAGCCAAGCCAGCAGCCAATCAGATCATCTGGCCAGAAGGATGTACAGCGCCGGAGCAAGGTTGGCTGTTCTGATAGCGTGGCACCCCATCTGAGCCATCTGACACAGGAGGACCAGAAATCACCGGAGGTAAGTCGAAATACAGTTGTAGAGGCCAACTTCATACTTTGAATTTGCCGGCTAAAACACACTGACTGATAAAGCTCATAACAAAGGAGATAATGGCCTGAACACTCCTACTGCATCAAATCACAGTGCTCTAACTCGTTGACTGTCAGCAGAGTGTGGAGGTCAAACACAAACATAATTACATTATAAAACACACATTCAAAAATAACAAATATGGCCACAATGTTGATACAAGCATTTACCTGTTGGGGGTCCTCCACCACAGTCACATACTCCACTATGTTCCCACCACCATCTGACACCACCACAGAGGTCATCACTCATTCCTGCAAAAACAAAAACAAATTATTGCAATACTTCATGATACAATTGAGATTTTTTTTAATTTGTAACATTGCAATTACATATTGCGACTTATCAACTTTTTGAAATGCAAAGTTAAACTTTATCAATATCTATTTTACTGAATAAGATAAGGCTATTTGTTTTTTTGCTGCAAAATGACATTGTTAAGCATAATGACCACTGTCACTGAAACCTGCCATAAAGGATGGAGTTCTTCTGCAATTATAGGATTTTAGTTTGGCCACTACACACAATCTTTTCCTGGTAGTACAGCAATAACAGGGGGAATCAGTGAAAATCATGGGTTGGTGCCCACATACACAGAAACTCACATTTAACTATTACATTTGTTGTTGGCAACCTTCTTGTTTTATAGGATTATACCCAGAATACTAACAGCTGGCAGCCAGATGAGCCGTGTCCCCACGACTTGTCCTTATTATTAAAGACTCATTGAGACTGATGACAACATGTTGGCAATCTGTCTGTATTTATAACTCACACAGACGTTATTTGCAAGCTTTCAACAATCTCTCTGAGTGACTGCAGTCAGTCCAAGTCAAGCTGTGACTGTTTAAAAAAAGGTTGCCTCCTATCAGATGAGATGAGCCCTCTCGTTCAGAGTATTCCCAGAGTTCACTTAATAATATATCATATTTGGTGTCAATACAATATCAGCATACAAGATATCACGATAAGATACTGTACTGATGTTTTTCCCCCATCCTAAGTGTTTGCATCTGTACAGGGTTGGGATCATAAGAAGCCCACGCTGACCACAGCTCTCCTTTTAACATTGTGGTTATAAAGGATGAAATCTCTTTCATTAAAGTGAATTTTGGTGATTTTCAGGGCTGCAACAGTTCAGAGTATCTGGGATTATTCGATCATAAAAATGATTTCTGGACAAATTCTTTGCTTCGATGCTTCGTTTAAGGCACAGCTCTGTAGCGCTTCAATGTCAACATGAACGCCAGCGTTTCACCCACATCTGCGACTAAAAGCAGACCTGCAGTACAAAAGCATTCATGAGCAGCGTGTGAATAAAACGTTTCACAACAGAAACACTGATAACAGTGATGATGACGCTGGCATAGTTTAACGTGGAGTCTGTTTACACGCCGCGGAGAGCAAAGAGGCGGAGCCGTTACCGACACGCTGAGCTCGGGTAGAGTGACAGAAAACAGCAGCGCTGTTCCTGTGATCACCATTAAAACTTTTACTGGGAAAAGCGAGCGGGAGTCCTTCATCAAAGCTTCCGCTCAACAAACTCCGACATGAAGAAAAGAAAAGCGAACTTTGCAGCTGTTCCAGCCACCGCGGTTTGTTTTACACAGCGAGAAATCTGCAGTAAGGCTCCAGAAGTAAGAGCTGTAATAACATATGCAGATGAGCTGCTGACTTAGTCTCAGACCGTGCTTGAATTATACAGCTTATAACTGACTTATTAATTGTGGATGGATTCATCTGCCTGATATTTATTTACCATTCAAACTGATAAATTAGTAATGTTTATGGTTGTGAGCAGCAGACAGTAGCAACCTAACTTAGCCTGAGCACTACAGCTCTATAAAGTCAAAACCTTCAAGTTGCTCAGTTTGTATGAGAAGCTTAAATGTTTAGCAGAAATTCGAGTTTCAACTTTATTTTACTTTTAAACGCAACTTTTAACATTTGGAGTTTTTTTCTGCCTGTGCACTGTTTACACAGCCAAGATCCAGAACACACACAGCTCCGAGGACAGGATAAACGAGTCGGTGCTGTGGGCTAAGTTCCAATATGAGCACTTCACAACAGTAGCAGTCCAGAGTAGTAGCTGTGTCCGTCAGGTCTGACACGACCGGC
Organism: Copadichromis virginalis; assembly: GCF_057382275.1. NCBI lineage: Eukaryota > Metazoa > Chordata > Actinopteri > Cichliformes > Cichlidae > Copadichromis > Copadichromis virginalis. Next base: position 2,301,729 of record NC_140619.1, read on the forward strand.
TGGTGTGAGGAGATCAGACAATGACCGTTCACAGCACGCAGGCTGATGTTTACTTCCTGAGTAGGTTGGCGCCGCTATTTGTCACCGAGTCTTAAAGCTTCAACCTCTACAGCTAACCTGTTAGCTAATGCTTCTGCTGTTTCCAATAAAGACTCATCCATCTTACTTAATGTTGCTCGTAACTTTGTCCACGCGGCATTATTTGTGTGTAAAAACGTTTTCTTATTGCGTTATCACGACTGTTTAGCAGAAGCTAGCATTAAGGGGAGTTGTTGAGCAGTTAGCGCTATATAAGAACCAGTCCATTTAGCAGATAGCTAGCCAACATGAACATCGTTTTTATTATACATTTTATACCCGCGCTAGGTAAATTCTATAACAAATATGACATGTGCAGTGTGCACTGGTCGGTAGCAGAATCTGTTGACATGTTAATGCCTCGAGTTTTCTGTCCTTACCTTGTTTTGCTTTTGCTGATGAAAAGTCAGTTCCACGGCTAGCGCTAGCTGGGCCCAATGTTTGCTAAGTTAACCAAGGCCAAAACGCTTACTTCGCTTGCATAAAAAGATGTTTGCAGCGGGTCTTCGTTACTCGGAAATCGCTTCGCAGACGCCTATAAATGTTTTTCTTGAACACAAACCCCAAAGTTGTGTTTCCTTCGTGCTATCCTGTAGCTTTCCGGCGCGCCGCCTCTTCGCCACAACCGAGCCAGGTCAGGGCACGGTACGCCGTGACGTCAAGACGACGTTCTTCCTTGAAAAAAAAAAACGCAAACAAACAAAAAGCACTAAAAAGCAGCGTGTGAGATTTTTTTTTTAAATCGTGATGGAGGACCAGTATTGCCGATACCTTAAACTTATAAAGGGAGCTTATACAGGGCAGAGCAGTGTGTCATCATTTAAGATAAAAAAAAACATTAATTAGCAAATTCTGAATATATTTTAATACCAACTAAATAGATGTGTTTATTACTTCCCAAAATAATTAGTCAACACAATAAAACACACCAAAACCAAGTTTTTTTGGAATCTGGAACGTAAATGTGTCTGTCTTTAAAGCACTTTTGGTCGATTTCCGTTTTACATAAATAAAAGACACTTGAAAGTCAACAGAAAGGGTTCTTATATTCAGACATTTTTCATAGTTCATGTTTGTGGTATGGAGGGAAATATTTACTTGTGCTTCCTGATCTTGCTCTATGTCGTTTGTGGATAATTTGTGATGATTTGTATAGCAATAACAATTTGTTTTTAAGAGTGTCTTATAGAGTAGTTTGTCAGTGCAGCCGCATTTAAAATTAAGTGGTGTGCAAAAGAAGAATGAGAGAAGAGAGTAGAATGAGTATACAACCAGGTAGTGATGGTGTGATAAGGCCCCGGGAGCTTTGCTTCACCAAAGGTAGCGCACACGAAGCGCCGTTTAACAGCTCAAGTGCTGACACCTGCTGGTCATTTGATGTTCAGCAGCCCTGCTGTTATATATGGATACGTACCAGTGGATCTGTAAACTAGGGATGGATATCGTCACTGACTTTTACAACTGATTCAATTCTGATTCTGAGTAGGATGAAGTTTACACTTTTTCTGTTCCTACCTCTTTATTTCAAATTCCATTATTTACAAGTCAGAATTCAATGTTGAAGGTGGCTGCGCGTGAAAGGAGTGGGACGTTCAGCGACTGCTCGGATTTTGGCAGGGTCTGTCTTCACCTGTCCCCCTGCCAGAATATAGAAAAGTGACGGATGGTGAATGGAACCCGCACTTCTCTGTTTTTACATACAGATGATTTTCCAGTAGCCACTCAAGCACAGTGTGAACATGGATTTGAGGCTCTTGGAGATCCTTGGACAAACACGAAAAGGTTTAGGAAGTCTCTGAGAATGTCATTCACTAGTGCCTGAAAAACTGCTGGTGCATTTATGAATGGGATGACCCAATGGTATATTAAAGCCTGTTTTCCATTCACCGCCCCCCTCTGATGTGGAATGGTGGGGGTTACACAGGTCCAGTTTTGTGAAGATGGTGGCGCTGTGGATGGGTTCAGAGTTTTTTCCAACCTGAGATGAGATCCAGCACGGATAGCTGTTGGACCAGTGAAGAAGAGATGACCGCGCCGGTCTTAAATGCAGCCATGCTGATTGTCACTTAATGAGAAATAGGTCAGTAAGAGTGTCCAAGGTCCTGCCCAGGGGTGGAACTGCATGGGAAAACACAGGAGGAGATGGAAACACAATGGCCGCTCACACAGAACTTAAAAACAAATACTACTGTGCTTAAGGAACACTCCTTAATAGATTTATTGTGACGCCCCGCAGTGGTTGAGGGGATGTGGCTTTTTGTGAATAGGACACTGCCTTTCCATATCACAGGTTTTCTTACCCAAACTGTCCTGGACAGTTTTTTCCTGTGATATTTCCGTCTTGTGAGCAGAGACTAAACCCTTTCTTGCTGTAATATCTGGCTTAAAGTGATCTGTTGGAGAATCGCCACAAGTGGGATATAAGAGTTTCATATTCAGTCTTTTCTTTCCTGTTTTGTTGTGAAGAAATGCCAGTTGTCAGACATATTTTTGCAAGAATGTTAGTCCCGTGGCAAAAGGTTGATTTGTGTCTCTTCAATGAGCAATAAGCTCAACTAATAATTCAGGAATTTAGAGGAGAAATATTTGTCTCTGTTTCATGGTAAACAACAGATCCTTTCAAATATGATCCAGTCTTAAATGATATTTTGGAAAAGACAGTCTTTGTAAAAGGCTGCAAATAATCTTTCACTTTGTTTTTTTAAATATTGACTATGCACATGTATATTTTGCCCACATAATTAGCAGTATGTGTAAACTTTTCTCAGTTAATAAATTGTCCTTGATTTATGCAGAAAACTTCTGCTGTGGAAACTGAAATAATTGTTTCTGCTCAAACCTACATTTATTCATGTTGTGATCGTTATTGATGGTTTCAAGTGTTTTGTGGCCAAGAACAGTCAGAAGATTAGTCAGCATATGAACCTTTTTAAGGAAACAGTTACATTTTGGGGGTATTTATACAATTAAAACTAGCATTGCACAGAGTGCATGTAGTGAAGTAAAACTTACTAGCCTCTCCCAATTCGAGTGAATAATTGTATCGTCGTCTGGTATAATGTAACACAAATATTTGTAGTCAGCCAAAATTCAATTTTTCAATTCAATTTTATTTACACAGCACCAAATCACAACAACAGTCACCTCAAGATGCTGTATATTGTACAGTAGACCCTACAATAATACATACAGAGAAAAACCCAACAATCATATGACCCCCTGTGAGCAGCACTTTGGCGACAGTGGGAAGGAAAAACTCCCTTTGGACAGGAAGAGATCACAAACAAAACATTTACAGACCACATTTTAATATCACTGTAATATTTAATTGACACACATATTTCACAAATCACCAGAAAAACTCTCAGTTCATCAAAAATGTTCCAGGTTAACTCTTTTTTTTTTTTTACGTCAACTGGTTAGATTTGCTTAAATATTTTACTCTCTGCTTTCCACATATTGCATATGCAGATTTATCAATTTGAGTATGTTGTTTTGTTTTGACCAGATTAAAGATCTCGCGGTAAAGGCTGCTATCTTCAGTTCATGCAAATAGATGTTCAAGTTATCTTCAGGTAACCATGAAAATGATGCTGATTAAAATATTTGTAATAAAGTTGTTTTCTTCTGCTACCACTGAGCAGCTGTTTGCTCAGTATAATGAAACATCTTTGCAAACACGGTAGAAAAAAATGCATTTTTCTTTCTGAGGTGTCTGTAGTGGAAGTAACACCCTGGATGTCGATTTGCAGGGCCTACAACTCCAATACAAGGAATCTGTTTTGGCTGTTTCCCATTCAGAGTTCAGCTGGAGTCGATGTGGATGAGGGGACTCGCCCAGTCCCAACTACCGTGAAACTGTCCAGGTGTCTGTCCTGGATAAGGAGAAACCTGAGTAGCCTTGTAGGTCAAACCTTATCAGTCCCACCTGTTCCCTGTTGATCTTTCCTGCGAGGAAAGATTAATGTATAATTGCCAGGGTAGCCTGTAAGAGCTCTTTGCACTAATAAAGAATAACACTCAGACTTTTACTGTTTCACAAAAGGGTAAAAAGTTAGTGTCCACAATTTAGACTTTAATTGCAAGAAATGTTTTCAAAGCAATTTAGCAGGAGCGCTGCAAAGCAAAATCAAACCAAATAGTAATACTCAAACTAATTAAAAAACATAATTCAATCAACTGAACAATAGATATCTATACAAGTGGGAAGAACCCAGAAACCCGTCTTTCACTGATGTCACATCTTCACACTTTGGTCATTCAGTCACGTTGCTGTCTGATCTCCACCCACACCTCCTCTGTCTTTCTACAGCCTCATCATGTTATTAGAATCACTATTATTCTTTCTGATTCATTATACTGGTTAACTTAAACATGTTTGTTATTTATATTCAACATGCCAGTATTGAGCACAATTAACCCTCAGTGAAACATAAGTTATGGTAACTGGTACACATTAGTGTTGGGTTAGACTTCAGTGTCTTTCTACCCCAGGTCGTCATAATTTTCAGATCAAACAAACTTAAATGTTAGACAAAGATAACACGAGTAAGCACAAAATGCACTTTCTAAATGAAGGTATTTATTATTAAGGGGAAAAAGATGTAAACCGACGTGGCCCTGTGTGAAAGAGTGATTGTCCCCTAAACCTAATAACTGGTTGGGCCACCTTTGCAGCCATCAACAGGTATGACATCACTGCCTATCGATCCATCAGTTCTCCTCAGGCTTGGCAGGACCCGACCTCCAGTGACGGCTTGGCAGGTCCCTCCCACTCGCTGACCTCCGGCCCAGGCTGAGGTGGGTGAGCTGCTGGTGGAAGGGGAGAAAGCTCAGCTCCCCAGCAGCGGCACCGCAGACCACGCCCCCACCACACGGTAATAAAAAACAAATACATAACAACATAACTATGGAAAGAAAAAAAATGAACCATGGTTGCTAGCATGGCTTAGTACAGATCGCTTCCCACTAGTGAAGTATGTTATTTTACACAATGGAACTACTTTCACCAGTTCAAAAAAATAAAATAAATCAGAGATCAGTTTAAACTATTGTACTCTACTCACCGATAAACCAACTCCAGCCCTCGGGAGCTACCGTCCCCCAGCTTTTAGATGCATCCTTGTTCCGACACACCTGAACCACATGATTGGCTTGTTACCAGGCCTTTGCCAAACTTGACGGCATGCTGAAGAGGTAATCCAAACATTTGATTCAGCTGTGTTGGAGTAGGGATGCATCTAAAAGCTGGGGGCAGTAGCTCTCGAGGGCTGGCGTTGGACGCCCCTGCTTTAGGTCATGAGCTCAGACAACCTACTAAACTGCTGCAGGGACATTTTTGTTTCCCTTCAAACTTTACACTGAAACAATCCCATGTTTGTTTTTAGGTTTGAATTCAAGAAGTGAATAAAATGTAGTCTTATCACCGTTATGTTGGCTAAATTCCTTCAAACTTTACACCTTTTACTTTCTAAGCTTCATTGTGTTCAGTGTTTTTCTAAGAACGAATGCAGCTCAGGCAGACGTTCAAAACCAAAACAACACTGTATGAGAGTGCTGCTGGGAGTAGCATCTAAACAAACTCAATATGTACAAAATGACTGTGAGTCAAGTACGTTCACATGATAAATGTTTTTATTTACACGTAATCCACGTTGAGAAATGGGGACGAGACAAACCAGAAAGAAGCAGACCAACACCAACAACCTCCTGGACAGGAAAAGAGACAATTAGATATATCATCACACTGCACAACACTAGTGGTGCAACGGATCAAAAGCCTCACGGTTCGGTTCGGCAAAAAAAGACAAAAATTGAACATTTAATTATTTACTTATTGAAGTTTTTTTTGCCTGTTAAAAACATTCAACTCAACACTCATTCCGCACAACTATTAAAAACATTATGGTTCAATATAGTGCAGTACAGTCTTTGTATCTACCACTCAGTTCAATTTTATTCATAAAGCTCCAAATCACAACAGCAGTCGCCTCAAGGCGCTTTATAATGTAAGGCAGACCCTACAATAATACACACCGCTCATTGCATCGCTGTGATGGTCACGTAGCTTTCCGTTGACCTGGAGCTCCACCCGTTTGTAGTTGGGCAACAGAAGATGCCTGGGACAGCTCAGCCATAACTTTAAACTTTTCCTGCTCATACATGCTTGGAACGATCTTGCCACTAAAGTGGACGCGCGACAGGATATCATAGCGTGGCTCAAGCACGTCCATCACAGTTTAAACACCTTGTTTGGCACAACAGAATACGGCCTCCCGTCTGCAGCTAAACACCGCAGTAGCTTCTGTAACAGCTTTAGCCCGGTCGGACTGGGCAGCAAAGGGCTGCTTAAATGCCACAAACTCCTCTGCTCCTCCACTTGGACCGCCAGCGCTGACCATAGCTATCGCTTGACAGACCCACCACGCCACCATACACATACTTTTTTTTCGAATCTTTGGATCACGTGCGTGCCGAACCGTGGAGTGGGATCGGTTTGGATTACGGATCAACCGTGATCCGTTGCACCACTACACAGCACCAATAATAATAGTAAGATGTATAACTGATCAGTGATTCATATTTAAACTGAAACATTACATGTATAAAGCCTAATTTACACCACGGAGCCCTGTTTGTGAAGTTGGATTTAAGAACATGTTTACAGCCATCTCGTGCCAGTGCTGGTAACAGACAGGACCAGCAATGCAGTGGAAAGCAACGAGACCGGAACATTAAAAGCAGTTTAAGAGTCTTTTGAATTGCCCCAAGCAATAAAGAAAAAACAACAAGGGTTTACCAAACTGTCCACTGTCACTCTTCTGTCTCTTAAGCAGTAAGTCAGTTTACATTGTTGGCTAGCTAGGCTACGGTTTATAGAGCACTTTATGAACGAGGGCAGTGAGGAGGAGAGCTTGTTTGAGTCAGCTGCACCTGATGGCACTAAATATGTTCCAAAAACTTTAGAAACCTACTTCTTAAATGCATCTTTACAGGCAGTGTTAAATCTATCAGTTGTTTGTGAAGGGCGCTCTTGTGTAAATTAGCTTTAATACTTGTAGTGTCCACTTAAATTTCAGTATTTAGAGGCGCTCACCTGTGAGTTTTGTAGGTTATTCCAGGCCATTCCTCACTTTGTACTCATGAGTGTCTGTGCTGTGCTGTTTGAAGAGCTGCAAATGGAAGGCCGAGAAGCCACAAGTCACTTACATGTGCGTTTGTCAATTCCCTATTTTAAATACATCACATCGTAATCTTAACTCCTGTATTGTTCCGCAGATCTACAAGAAATGGCTGTCAAATGTCTGATTGTAAGACTAACATTGAAGGAACTATTTTTTTTAAAAATCCTTAAAACCACTTAAATTCAGGTGCCAGACACACTATGGACCGAGCTTCAGAACAAAACACATGTTACAGTAAAAACAATAAAAACATTTAAAAAAATCTTGCTGCTCATTGCTGCCCTCTACTGTGTAAAATTAAGACAAGCATAGAGACAACACTAAGCACCATCTTTGTCACGCTTTTAGCCTGTAGCAGCGGTCCCCAACCTTTTTTGCACCACGGACCGGTACCGGTCCGAGGCCCGGGGGTTGGGGACCGCTGTTCTATAGCTTATATAATAGTTTGCATGACTTTGATTGTCAAAAGAAGCCGGAGTGCCCAGAGAGAGAGTATCTGTAGGCACAGGGAGAACACGCACACTCGACACAGAGGGTCACAGCTCTGGTTCAAACTGGGAACCTTCATACTGTGAGGTAACAGCCCAGCCAGGATTCAGGCTCAAGAAAATCACTCTGTAATCATTCTGCCTGACATGAATACATGCATTTAAAGGCAAGTCAAGAGTGTAAACTTCCAGTTTGATGCATTAAACAGAATTCAACCAGAAACAAATAAAAGGGAAACTCTGACAACATATAGTCTGAGGCAGTCTAGAATGCAGGTTTACCCTGACATGAAGGGAACTCTGAGTTAGGGCTGGGCCATTTTATACCTTTCACGGTAATACCGGTACAATGTTGGGCAACGATAAGAAAATGAAATATCGCGATAGAATATGGGTAAAACGCGCATGCACGGTGCCTTTATTTTCATACGCACACAGTGGAAAAAGCATGGCAGCGACAGAGAATGAGAAAGGCGAAAGTGGATCGTTGAATGAAACGAATCAGAATTGGTTTGTAAAAATGGTTCAGTGGTGTGGAACTGGTTTAGCTTTCGTCCGTCAGATACACACCAAAGCACAATGTCTGGTAGAGCGTGCTAGCGGATCATCGTTATTACCGTGTTTTTTGGAAAATAAGTCGCTATTAAAACCTCTTTTTAAGTGTTGTGGATATTCTACATGGTTATGCTGAGGATATGTCGGCCAGTTTCCACTGGAAATACCTTTTGGTTAAACTGTCAGCGAGGAATTTGCATTTGCACTGTTAAATGTTTATATAACTTTAATGCAGATAAAAAACAGCTGCTTGTTTCAGTGAAAATACATTGATGTTTTTTTTTTGCACCAATAAAGTTGTGGAGTTTTAAAGTACTTTGTCTGGCGTCAGTTATATCGTCAATTATATCGTTATGGCAAATTTCAAAATATATACCATGATAACTATTTTTGGCCATATTTCCCTGCCCTACTCTGAGTTTTTTTTAATCAAGTGAGCTAACTTAAACTCTGAAACAAATACTAAGGTAACACACTCTGAAACCAATCTGCTGGCTAGCACGTTTTCTCCAACAAACTAAGTTACGTGACATTGGTATAGGTTGCATTCACATAACATTAAACTCCACAGAGCCTATGCAAACAAATGCTGCACTCTGAATACAACTCAAGTCACAGCGAATGCACTCAGACCTGATTGAACTACATAATCAGCTTTTTCAGGACCAAAGTCTCAGTTCTGCATCAACTCACAGTGGAGCTACTTCTAAAACAGCACCTTGGTGTACATATGAAATGATGCACTCACCAAGCCCCATAGGAAAGCAGATGTTCCAAAAGCAAGACCCACTCTGAACCAGTTGGGGTTGGTCATATCAGGCTTGGAGCTTGTGAAAGCAGACCTGCAGCCAGCTGGAACAATGAGAAACCACAACAACATGAAAAACACGGTCTTTGTATGGGCAGCCAGTACTCATACAGTCCAAGTAACGGTAAATGGAATGGTTCTTATATAGCGCCTTTCTACTTCCCTGTTCATACAAGCACCTTTTATTAACTCTAACATTTACACACATCCACACTAACGGATACATTGGAGAACAACTTGGGCTTATTATCTTGCTTAGGGACATTTGGCAAGTCAAGGATCGAACCACCAACCGTGATTAGTAGATGACCTGTTAGATGTTTTTTAATCTTTACACAAAACAAAACATGCACTGAAAACCTGGGTTGAAAGCAGTTGCTAATACTTTGCCAGTCTTTAGTTTTGATGTTTTATTTTACCCCTTAGTTATAAAGCCAAAACCAATTCATGCTACCAGAATGCTAAGCTAAGCTAAGCTAAGCTAAGGTCAGCCTGCAAAACAAACAGTCACTGTTTTAAATAACGAGCCAAATCACGTAGCCTTAAAAATTTTAACGACGATAATTAACAGCTTTTCGTGATTTTACCTCTGCTGACGAAAACAGCCCTGGACAGCAACCGGTTGAAAGTCATTTTCGCTGAAGAGAGCACCTTCCTCTCGACTCGCACGTTCGCACCGCGGTTGATTAAACTTCCTGTCAGACCTGATACCAAGATCACCGATAAATCAAACGACCACTCCGGAGCATCCTGCCCCTTTACTGGAAACAAACATTTGATTATGGTTAAACTGGTATCTTTATACAGACATAATCCAATTTTACGTTATACAATAACATTAACGAATGAATTTGTCAGTTATTATATTTAAATATCCAGAAATTACTCTTTACCACTACAGTGAAAGAAATATCACTGCGTATAACGTGGTTTAATTGCGGTGTCATCTGATGCACGGTGAGGTGCCAGTCAAACGTGTGTTCGCCCACCACCTCCGACCTGTGAGCAGGCTCACAGAACAGGCTGACCCGGAGGAGAAGCGCGTCGGCCATTTTGCTCGGAAGGGGGCCTTGGCGTCAACACGTGAGAAAGAGAGGTGTCTCAAAAGATCGAAACAGCCTGGTCTCTCTACCTCAGCCAGGACATTATTATTCATGTTTAAACCGAAAGAGACATAAGAAGCTACTACAATGCCCACAATCACCCTGCCGCCGAAAGAGAACGCGCTCTTCAAAAGAATTCTGGTAGGTTAAAATACCCGAGATCACGTTAGCTTGCTGGCTAATGGTAGTTTGCCAAGTAGCCTTCAGTTGCGAGATCTACAAGAGACGTGCCAGTGAATTAGGGATGTGTTCGCTACGCCAGACACACTGCGATTAAGTCGGCAGTTTTATTAAGCAGTAGCTGGAACACCGCGAAACCAGTCACGTGTTGTAGTTCTGGTGCCTGGCCATGGGGACGTATTCGGCTCGGACGTCTATGAGCACGTTTGTCTGGGGTCTGTTTCCAAAACAGTTGCACCTTGTTGGACTAGTTAAGTCCAGCGGCTGCAGGAGCTGGTCAGCCCAGATGGAGGTACGAGGAGCTTCCTCTCACTGCTCTACTGATCATTTACAGTGTCGCATAGATAAGAAGGCGCAGCGGTTTATTAAATACAGCAACGTGAAAACCGGCACATCGAAACACGTCAGCCGCTTCTGTTATAGTTAAGAGACTCGAAAACACGCATGCATGTTGATGCCCTCTGCTGCCGTTTGACAGCTCCTCGCTGTGGCGTTACACTGCATCAGACGCATTATCAATAATAAGCTTTAATGACGGTTTGAATTGAAATATATGGAGAAAGCATAAAGTCTTAAAAACTGCTGTAAATGTTCTGCAGGCAGGTCTGCGTGGTCACAATAACAGACCCTTGCGCTGACTGTACGGTGATGACATTTACGTCACTGGGCCGTGGGGATCCTCGCAGACTTGTTGATGCTGCTTTAGGAGCATGTGGTGCTTTTCCTGCTGGCTGGAGGAAGGACAGAGTCACTGGAACAGTGTTTTCTTTTGCAGACCTACAGTAATGTACTGTTCGTGGACTTTAAGATGACTCGCTGCAGTGTCAGGCACCTGATATAATGTGCTTTGTCCTTTTTCACAGAGGTGTTATGAACACAAGCAGTACAGGAATGGTCTGAAGTTCTGCAAACAGATCCTGAGTAACCCCAAGTTTTCTGAGCATGGAGGTAAGAACCTGATGCACCGTGCTCACTGTCAGCCTCCAGTCGTTTTAGGGGTGACGTGATATTTAATGATATTAACACAATGTGACACAGTGATCATTGTGTACATTTGGTTGCACTCCCATACAGTGGAATAAGCACCAGAATCCCAGTGTGAATTCATCCAGGAACACTGGGATTAAACAGCTGTAAACAACTGCCGCTCTTTCTAAACTCCTACATTCAGTATTCTAAAGTTTAAATCCAAAACTAAAAATGTTGCCAGTAAAACTTTGGGTCTGTTATCTTGGACACTGAATTAGTATTAAAATTCATTCTTAATATCTGCACCATCATAACGTTTTCAGCAGCACAGACACTTTGCATCAAAGCACAGGCCAAAGTTCAGACTGCTTGCTTTTCTTTATTGCTGCTGCCACACATGCTAAGGCTTACAAACATTACATTGCTTACATTAAGATTCTTTTATTTGACTTTGACCTTTGATTCTGCTTCAGATTTTTTCTCGGACCTTTTAAAATGTATTTAATTTTGCAATTAAGAAAATTATTTCTTCGAAATGTAAAATTTTAAAATGCACATAAATACATTTGGAAAGGTCTTTTTTTGACAGATGTTTGCAGCTGGATGCAGTTTCTATAATGGACCCAGAGCAGATCACTCTGAAAGACCTGCGTTTTTTTTGCTCTTTTGAATATTTATTATTGCTCGTTAATAAGAGAATTTTTTTTATCTGATTACTCGATTAATTAATGGAATTATTGATGGAGTACTTGCTTAATAAAATAATTGATAGCTGAACCCCTGATAGTTGAATGTATGAATAAAGAAATTAGTGGTGGCTCAACCCTTTTGCACTCTATGTAAATGTCTTCATTTCCAAAAGAATGTCATGCTTGGAATAATTGCTGCCTGTGGTACTTTGAAAAATCCCAAGTGGAGTCACATGTTCAGAATCTTGATATTGAAAACTGTTCAGTTCAATATTAGTTATGTTGCCGACGACAACAACAGAACCGTAAGTGAGCAAAAACTGGGAATAAGATGGTTGCGTGTCATAAGTATCTGTTCTGCTGATATCTCTGTGATGAAGCAAACTTCCCCTCACCGAGTTTCAAATTGATACCATCGGTGTATTTACTAATAATCCTGGACAGTTTGGTCAAGGTCAGAGGTCAAGGTGTCTGAAAGTCCTGTGAAGAACTCTAATAACTTGAGAACAAGGTGATTAATGCCATAGGTGCACCTACCAGGAGGCTGACGAGTTCTGCTCTCCACCACTAATATGTTGTCTTACTGTTAGGGTAAGATCATTCCCAGCTCTGGCTTCAGGAGCAGACAGACTTTAATGAAGTCCAAAGCAGTAAGGAAGCTTCGTCACTGTTAACGCCTCCATGATGAGCTGCGATTCAGACTGTGAGCCAAAGTTGATCAGTTATTATCACAGCACAGAGGTTCCTGCATCATCTGGAAAGCCTGGAGCCCAGAGGAGTGCAGGCTTTTTAATGCAAGCTGCTGAGGTTTTACAGTTTGACGAAACTCAGTAAAGATATAATGAGCAATGTTTAACATAAAAGCTGCTAAATTACTCTCTGCACATATCTCTGTGAAGAAAGTAACATTTAAGAGTGGTGAAATGCGTCACATCGTGTCAGCTTTCTCTGAATGCGTCACTCCTTCCTGCTCCAGAGACGCTGGCCATGAAGGGTTTAACTCTCAACTGTCTGGGCAAGAAGGAGGAGGCGTACGAGCTGGTGAGACGAGGCCTGCGCAACGACCTCAAGAGCCACGTCTGTATCCTTTCAGTGCTCCTGCCTTTGTTCAGCTTAACAGCAGCTGCTGAATCCACTCTGAGAAACCTGTGAAAAATGTCTGCCTGAGTTCTCATATGAACTCGTGTAACGTGTGGGTAACTGTGTTTATGCGTGATTTTCTCTGACGCTCTGACCGTGCCAGGCTGGCATGTGTATGGCCTGCTGCAGCGCTCAGATAAAAAGTATGACGAGGCCATCAAGTGTTACCGTAACGCTCTGAAGTGGGATAAGGACAATCTGCAGATTCTCCGAGACCTCTCCTTGTTGCAGATCCAGATGAGAGACTTGGAAGGATACAGGGTGAGGAATGACAAATGAGACCGTCTGAATCAAAAGATGGCCGTAGAAGGCTGACGCTGGGCAAACTGATCTCGTGCGTCAGTTTCCTTTTTAGCGTCAAAACACGGAAAGTCGGATTGTAAACACGGACAGTTGTGGACTAACATTGCTGCTTCCGTGCGCATGGCGCCTCTTTCCCTCTCCAGGAGACTCGGTACCAGCTGTTACAGCTCCGCCCAGCCCAACGAGCTTCCTGGATCGGCTATGCAGTGGCTTATCACCTGTTAGAGGACTTTGACATGGCTGCAAAGATTGTTGAGGAATTCCGCAAAACACAACAGGTGAGTAGCTCTGGATAAGAAGGCCTTCATGACCTTAACTAAGCAGTGATCATTTAAAGTATTCGAGCTGTTGCAGAAAAAGCCTTGTTCTCATCGACTTCTGGAAGTCTGCACGTCTTTCTGCAGCTACACTTGCTGCCACTTGGTGGCAGGTTTAAGGGACATCTGCACGGGCTTCATTTTTCTGACCAGGAAGTTAGGCTCGTCTGTTTGGCTGTCTGTAGTGAGAAGCAGCAGAAGGTCTGATCGATGCATTAGTGTGCACTCTGGGGTGTCCAGTCCATCCAACCTTCTAGGAAAATTACTACTAATAATAAAAATAATATACGTGAAGTTCAAAGTGAAACATCCGGCCTAATATGGGCATTTCAAGTCCATGTGGCAATGTATCATTTTTTGTTCCTTTTTATGTGCGTTGTTTTTCAGACATCGCCTGACAAAGTGGATTACGAGTACAGTGAACTGCTGCTGTATCAGAACCAGGTCCTAAGGGAAGCCGGGCTGCACAAGGAGGCCTTCGATCACCTCAACAGCTACGAGAAACAGATCTGTGACAAGCTGGCTGTGGAGGAGACCCGAGGTGGGTAGTGCAGTGTCGTGCTGCTCACTGAGTGTTTGCAGGTGGTAAACCAAGTCAAGTCTGCAGCTTCTGCAAATGTTTTTCAGCTGCTGTTCATAAGAAAATGAATTATCAGCTTCACTGGACTTTAGCGCCAACAAAATAGATTTGGCACACAAGAATAAAGCACACTCAGTGTACTGTGTGTAGTTAGTGGGCAGCACTGTTGGCTCACAGCAGGAGGTGGGCTCCTCACAGTCTAAAGACGTGCAGTTAGTGGGGTTAGCTGTGAATGTGACTGTAAATGTCTCTGTGTTAGCCTCGCTCCATGTGATGTCACCTCGCTCCATGTGATGTCACCTCGCTCCATGGTGCCTGGGATTAGTCCCAGCCCTTCCCTGCTACGCTCATTCCTTTTCAGTTTCACTTTATTTCTGAAGCGCTTTAAAACAATATAACAGCTGTACACAAAAATAAAAGAATAAAGCAGTACAGGGTAAGAGGTTTAAGAAAAGGTGTGTTTTTAAATGGGTTTGAGAAGCAGCAAGAGATGGAGCCTGCCTGACCTGCAGTGGCAGACGAAACTGCAGAGGCTCCGTCTGGTTTTATTAAATGTCTTTGTGACAGTGAAGAGCACCTGGTTAACTGAGGAGCACTGACGGCATGTGGGAGGGAAGCAGCTCAGACAAATAAGAAGGGAAAGACCATTAAGACTTAATGGGAAGCCAATGAAGGGACACTGAACCTGGGGTAATGTGCTCTCGTTTGCTTGTACCGGTTTAAAATCGTGCAGCAGCATTTTGTACCCGCTGCAGACGTGACAGGGAGGCCTGGCCGAGTCCAGTCTAAAGAGAATCACAATAATCCAGGAGAGACGTGATGAATGCATGGATCGGAGTCTCCAGGTGGCATCTAAACAGGACCGGCTTAATTTTTGACAGCTGCCCCCACTGCTCCAGTGTGGAGATGAGGCTGTGTCAGAAGCAGCTGTTAGATCTTAAAGCACAGGTAAAAGATAAGATAAGATAACCTTTATTAGTCCCACACGTGGGAAATTTGTTTTGTCACAGCAGGAAGTGGACAGTGCAAAAGTTATGAGGCAAAAATTAGAATACAATAAGAATAAATACAGTACACAACTGTACAGAATAGAATAAAATAATATACTATATACAGTAGAATAAAATAAAATAAATATACAATAAGATAAAAATAGAATACAAATACAAATACTATATACAACTGAGTAAAATACAACGATGACAGAAAGGATTATTGCACTTAGTATTATTGCATATGTATGGATGTGTGTGCTTGATCAGTTAAAGTCTTTATTATGGAGTCTGACAGCAGTGGGGAGGAAAGACCTGCGAAATCTCTCCGTCCCACACCGTGGGTGCCGCAGTCTCCCACTGAAAGAGCTGCTCAGTGCTGTCACAGTCTGCTGCATGGGGTGGGAGATGTTGTCCATCAGGGGTGACAGCTTAGCCGCCGTTCTCCTGTCACTCACCACCTCCACTGGGTCCAGAGGGCATCCTAGAACAGAGCTGGCCCTTCGGATCACCCTGTTCAGTCTCTTCCTGTCCCCAGCAGAGATGCTGCCGCCCCAGCAGACCACACCATAAAAGATAGCAGAAGCCACCACAGAGTCATAGAAGGTCTTCAGGAGTGGGCCCTCCACTCCAAACGACCTGAGTCTCCGCAGCAGGTACAGCCTGCTCAGCCCTTTCCTGTAGAGGGCGTCTGAGTTATGAGTCCAGTCCAGTCTATTGTTCAGATGAACACCAAGGTACCTGTAGCTGTCCACAGCCTCAATGTCCATACCTTGGATGTTCAGTGGTTGCAGTGGAGAATGCTTGTGCCTGCGGAAGTCTACCACCAGTTCCTTGGTTTTACTGGCGTTGATCTGGAGGTAGTTCAGCTGGCACCAGTCCACAAAGTCTTGGGTCAGACCTCTGTACTCCTTGTCGTCCCCATCAGTGATGAGGCCGACTATTGCAGAGTCATCAGAGAACTTCTGCAGGAAGCACTGGGTGGAATTGTGGGAGAAGTCTGCAGTGTAGATGGTGAAGAGGAACGGAGCCAGAACCGTTCCCTGTGGGGCCCCCGTACTGCAGACGACCCTGTCCAACACACAGCCCTGAGTCCTCACATACTGTGGTCGGTCGGTGAGGTAGTCCAGGATCCAGGTAGTGAGGTGATGGTCCACTCCAGAGTTCTCCAGCTTGTCCTTTAGAACCGAGGGAAGAATGGTGTTGAAGGCACTGGAGAAATCAAAGAACATGATTCTCACAGTGCTTCCAGCGGTCTCCAGGTGAGCGAGGGAACGATGTAGGAGGTGAATGACGGCATCATCCGCTCCAATGCCAGGCTGGTAGGCAAACTGAAGTGGGTCCAGTGATGAGCTTGTTAGGCGCCGAAGCTGAGCCAGGACCAACCGCTCCAGGGTCTTCATCAGGTGGGATGTCAGAGCCACCGGCCTGTAGCTGTTGAGGTCCTTGGGGCGTGAAGTCTTTGGCACTGGTACAACACAGGAGGTTTTCCAGAGCTGTGGGACTCTTCCCAACCTCAGGCTCAGGTTGAAGAGGTGCTCCATCACCCCACACAGTTGGTCCGCGCAGGACCTGACGACCCTCGAGCTGATGCCATCTGGACCCGCTGCCTTCTTGCCATTAATCCTCCTCAGTTCCCTCCTAACCTGGGTGGTTGAGAGAGACAGGCTGGAGCCTTGTGTTGAGTGTGTATTGGATGCTGTTGTTGGGGGTGGGGGGGAGTGAGCAGGGTGAATAGAGGAGGTGTGAAGTGTCTGAGGTGGAACAGCAGCAGTGGGGGTGGGTGAGTCTGCAGCCGATGTTGCAGACTGCCTCATGGCTGAATCAAATCTGTTGAAGAAATGATTCAGTTCATTTGCCCATCTCACATCCCTCCCAGGCAGAGAGTTCTGCTGTTTGTGGCCCGAGATGGTTCTGAGGCCTCTCCAGACTTCACCAACGTTGTTTTGTTGAAGCTGGTTCTCCATCTTCTGCCTGTAGCTGTCCTTCCCTTTCCTTAAAAACACTGTTCCCAGAATCCATCGCTAAAAAGATGTCATTAAAAACTCTTAAAAGAGCAGATTTGGTGCTGTGGTGTGTTTTAAACCCAGACTGGAACATTTCCAGGTGTAAACAGTACCTTTTTTGGCAACTTGGAGGGCGACAAAGCAGAAGGGTCAAGGTTTCATCAACAAAAGAAACCCGGCCTTCAGCAAACAAAAGGGGAAAGAGACAAGAATGGCTGTGGGTGTCGTTGGTGTTAAAAGTGTGAGACCTCTGAGTCAGCGAGTGTTTGTGTTTGCAGGAGAGCTGCTGCTAAAGCTGGAGAAACATCAGGAGGCTTCAGAGGTCTACAGAAGACTCCAGGAAAGGAACCCAGAAAACTGGGCCTACTACCAAGGCCTGGAAAAGGCCTTAAAGCCAGGTGAGGACTTTCTCATCCATCACACGTCTTCTGTTGTTACTTATTATAATGAAGGCGTTGTCGTCTCCCTGCCTGGCTGCTGCACAGGCAGCGTGGACACAAGTTTGTGATTGCAATCACGTGGAGAACAAAGCAACGTTGAGTCTCAAATTTATGCCTGTTAGAAAAATTCCCTTATGAAGTGAGACGCAGAGAGTAGCGAGCTGCATTTATTCTGTGTGCAAGGAAACAACAGCACATATAATGAATGTCTATGCACGTGCTGGTCTTTGAGTCCTCCGGCAGAGTAGAAAAGCACTATATAAGAATCAGTTTACCATTTACTCCTGCTGAGCTTTAGAAAGGATCCTGGGAACAGATATGTGCCTCAGGGACACACAGAGCTCTGCACAGCTTTAATTTTACAGAGTGTTGCATAACTTTTTCTAGAAATGCATCTACTAAAAGTTCTGATCTCCAGTCTGAGGTCCAATCTCAGTGACTTTGACCCCAAGTTCAAAGGTCAAGTTTTCAAAAATCCTGTGAACGTGATCTAGAATTTTGAAATTGATGCTCCAGGTGTATCTACTAGAAAGATGACGGGTACCACTGGCCAGCACCAGTATTTCCTGTGTTTGTGGTTATTAGTACTACAAATACTCTGTTGTACTTGCCCTGCAGTTATGATGCTGTGCTTCCTGGTAGAGCTGTGCCATATCACACAGTCCTAATGAGAAGATAATAATAGTTGATTGTAAAAGTCTCACACACATGCACACAGATCAGGGGGAGGGGTCTGTGTCTGACAGTCAGACTCGGACAGCGAACAGAAATAAGGAGGAATAATAAAGTGGCAGCTGGTGAAAGTCTCCTGCTCAAGAA
Source organism: Copadichromis virginalis (assembly GCF_057382275.1). Lineage (NCBI taxonomy): Eukaryota > Metazoa > Chordata > Actinopteri > Cichliformes > Cichlidae > Copadichromis > Copadichromis virginalis. The sequence goes on from NC_140619.1 coordinate 2,320,380, forward strand.
CAGACATGCCAGCAGAACGTTTCCTGTTTCCTTTGGTCTGCTGAAATCTGCAGTGGCTGTAAACAAAAAGCTCCTTGAAACCACAGATATTTCATCAGAATCTCTGCATTTGAAAGTGCAGCTCTCATTTCATGCAGTGCATTTCCCAGTCCCTGATATGGTGGTTTTAGAGATCTTAGCAACTTCAGAATAGAGTGCAGTGTTTTCCCAGAGATGTTTGAAGCTGCGGTGCCAGTAAACGCAGCTAGCAGCACCGCAGGCTGGAGATGTCTGCTCGGTCATGGACTCTGTTGGTGCAAAACCTTTGTTGCTGTCTGATATATGCACCTAATTACAACAGGCAGCTCCTCCAGAGTCCAAAGAAGTGCTCACCCTGCACCCGTTTGAAGCACCTCTCACACACAGTGTAGAATCTGGATGCCTCGGTTTCATTAACACTTTGGTCCATTTTTCTGAAAAGGTCGGGGATGAACTTTGGTGCCACCCTTCCCGGCATGGTTCCACTGCTCTCACCATGGAGTCAGGAACATGACATTTCATTTTACTCAGTGGCGTCTGTGGATTCACACACACAGCTGTTCCAGGCCTTAGTAAGTGGGCCTTGTTGTTGAGTTTGGTGCTCTATCCATTTTCTTTTTTTTGCCATGACCTTCATATCGTTTCTTGTTAGAGCTCACATGTAGGGCTGTTCGATATAACGATGTATATCTGATGACGATATAAAAACGTCTGTCGTTTCATTTTACGCTATCGTTTGTTTCGTGGTGTCGCAAAATAAACTGTTTACAGCAATATTTGTTCATGGTTCTGATGTCACTGTAGAGGCTGTATTCATTTATTAAACGTCTCTCTTTCTCTTATATTTAATATAACCACACTACAGAAGCGCCTGTTTTTATGCATCGTCGATGCAACAACGACGGTAAAACCATCGCGTGTCCGCTTGTTTATGTTCCACATAAACCTTTCACAATAAAGCTCAAGATCCTGTTGAGACTTTTCAAAATAAACTGAATCACGTGAAAGAGCAGATTATTTACAGATGAGAAGTAAAAAAGACGCCAGGTGCTAAAAAATAAACCTTAGACTCCAACGTTAGAACAGGCTTCTCCCCGCAGCACGCCGTGTAATAAATACTCACAAAGAAAACGGCGCCGTTACAACTTGTGTCTAAAAATGTGTCGTTTCATGCATCGGTTAAAACACTCGACTCCAGCTACATGACGCGCAGCTGGAAACACTTCACACAAGTGGAGATTCACAGAGTTTACAGAAAATGTTACATTTGTGTGATTTATATTGTTATCGGACGATAGATGTCTTATATCGGGAGATGAGATTCTGGTCATATCGCACAGCCCTACCAACATGTTTTTGTCCACTTTTGTAGAACTGCTCATATGTTGGGCATTTTGCGTGTGGAAAGTAGAGTTTCAGGAGTCTGTTTAAACATTTTCTGGTTGTTTTTCTTTTTTTAAGGTAAATTTTTTTGCCTTTTCGCCTTTATTGGATAGAGACGGTGTAGATAGACGGAAAGCAGGGAGCAAGAGAGGGGAGGACGTGCAGAGGGTCGGACTCAAACCCGGGCGTACTGCTCTCCGGCCATACGACATATGGTTGCCTGCTCATCCACTGAGCTACGCCGGCACCCCTGGTTGTTTCTTTTTTGAGAACTGAGGACATCTGATAACTGCATGTTCATTTCTGTCACAAACTGGAAAAGTAGCTTTGGTCAGTTGCAAAGTTTGTATCTGCTGTGCACGGGGTAAGAGGGTCCTACTGTGGTCTGGGAGAGTCCTGCAACTCTTTGTCTGCAAATACAGTATATAATGACATGATTATATGCATTTCTACTGCTCATACACTAGTGACAGTATTTACTGATCAATATCCATAAATGAAAATTGTAAATAAATGACACTAGATGAGCACAAATCTGATTCAGTTCAATTCAATTTTATTTACACAGCACCAAATCACAACAACAGTCGCCTCAAGGTGCTTTATACTGTACAGTAGACCCTACAATCATACATACAGAGGAAACCCAACAATCATATGACCCCCTATGAGCAGCACTTTGGCGACAGTGGGAAGGAAAAACTCCCTTTTAACAGGAAGAAACCTCCGGCAGAACCAGGCTCAGGAGGGGCGGGGCCATCTGCTGTGATTGGTTGGGGTGAGAGAAGGAAGACAGGATACAGAGAGACAGAGATTAATAACAGATATGATTCAATGCAGAGAGGTCTGTTAACACATAGTGAGTGAAGAAGAAGCACCCAGTGCATCATGGGAATCCCCAGCAGCCTACGTCTATTGGAGCATAACTAAGGCTACGTTCACACTGCAGGTGAAAGTGCATCAAATCCTATTTTTTTTTTTAACCCTCTGCGACCCATCTATCCGATCATGGTGTGACAGTGTGAAAACCACAAATCCGATATTTTCAAATCCAACCTGGGTCACTTTCATATGTGGTACTGAATGCGATACATATCTGATGTTTTAGAAAGCGACTGCTGCTCACTGACACAAGACAGACGCCGATTATCAGCAACGCAGAAGCGCCTGAGAACACATGGCGAACGCTTCCTGGCCATCCCGTGTAGATGTCAGTGAAACTGTTGGGAAGACAACGTTGGAGAAACGTGAACATTTTCTTTGTACTGTGTAATCTGCAGATTCTGACAGAAATCTGCAGCTATCCTTTGAAGCACCGCTCCTCTAAAACAGCAACAAGGATCATTATTATGCAAATAACAAAATAACTTTATAACTTAAAGCAAAATTGGGAAACAAAGTCCGAAGTCTTTATATCAAGGCCATCAGTCAAACATCCTGTTGCTCTGGGTCTAAACAGAGCGCGTCGTGTGTGACGTCTTCTTTTGTGCATGCGGCCGCTTTGAGCGTTCACACTAGAGCGCGTTTGCTGTCACATTTTATTTGTAGTGTGAACGAGCAGACAAAAAAAATCGGATTTGATCAAAAAATCTGAATTGAGCATCAAGACCTGCAGAGTGAACGTAGCCTCAGGGAGGATTCAGGGTCACCTGATCCAGCCTAACTATACGCTTTAGCAACTGAAGACTTGAATTTCACCTTATTCTTTGCTGTGTGTCCTTCTCTCTTCTCCACTACTTGCACACTTTGTCCCAGTTAAAAGCCCGTCTGCTTCTTTCACAGTGGGTGTGAAGGTCCTCCTCCTGGGGTCAGGGTGGGGCTCCTGTGGGTTTGAGCACTAACATTTTGTTCACATTAAAACTTTGACATTTTGCACAATGACAGGTGATACTGTGAAAATGACAATTTTTATTAACATTTCTACTACTCGTGGTCATTTAAGGGTTATTAACCGTTATAGATGAACATTCTTAATAAATGACATTAGAATAAGCACAAAACTGATGAAGAACTTCAATTTCACTTTCAATTTTCCATCTGTCTGTCTCGAGTCTTCAGTGGTTGTACACGCTGATCCACTTCATTTCTGGAGGCTGTTTTGATACGCTTCAATAAACTGAAGCCTCTGTCACAATCTGCACTGGACGCCTGAATGTAGCACAAATATCCACAAGCTGTGAGCCCATGTCTGCTGCTCTATGCTCCAAACTGATGTCTGAGCTCGTCCCAGTCCTTGTGTACCTGCTGATGCTCGAACAGCAGCATGGAGCCATGGCGCCTGCTCTTTGTGCTGTAATAATGTGGGGAATGTGGTCATAGCACACTCTTAGCTCTTAACAGCCACGTTCATCCCTTTGTAGTTACAGTTTGTTGTCCTCTGTGGCTGCGAGATAATGCACCATTTGACCACCAAACAAACTGAACTCAGCAGATATCCTGAGTGAGCAGAAGTTTGGATTGTCTGTGTGAATTTGTGATATTAACTGACCCCTGCAGCTTTAGTTGACCATTTCCTCCTTTCTCTTCAGGCAGTTTAGAGGCGCGGCAGAAGATTTATGAAGCGTCCTGCATAAAGTTTCCTAAAGGCCTCGTTCCCCGAAGGCTGCCTCTCAACTTCCTCACTGGTAAACCTGGATTTTTGGCAAATACACCTTTTCTGTCTGTTATGTCTTTTATTTTATTAAATACCAAATAACAATGTTGTTATTCTCACACTTGTGTTTACTGCTTCTGTGAGGTGGTGTTTTTATTTTTTAAATAAAGAGAAAAAATTAGCTTATGGCTGTATCTGTGTCAGTGCGTAACACGATGGACCCAGCATGTTTTTATCAAGTATGCGCTGCCCCTGAAGTTTAGGGTTTGTACAAAGTTGCCATCAACAGTTAGAATTCATCACAGCAAACAGGAAGGAATCAGCTGCGGCTCAGAATAGGCGACACTCATGACCTGGGATTTGTTGTCTCTGTATTTGGTGCGCTCAGAATTAGCAGAAACAAACTGATTAGTCAGCTTATGAGTGTAACTCACATTTTAGTGACAGCGTAAACCTCGCTGTGTGTTTGCTGTGTGTTTGTGCTGGCCAGGGGAGAGGTTTCGTCAGTCTCTGGACAGCTACCTGAGGATCAACTTCAGCAAAGGCTGTCCTCCCGTCTTCACCACCCTCAAGTCCCTTTACAGCGACAAAGAGAAAGTACGTTTGTGGTGCTTAAAACGTAAGTCTGTTTTGAAAATGTTCTTTAAAATAAAGGGATAATAAAGTTGTTTTCTCTACGTGCAGGTCACAGTTATTGAAGAATCAGTAGTTGGCTATGAAACCTGTTTAAAAAGCTGTCGAATGTTTAGTGAAAATGGTGAGTGCTAATTGGTTATAATGGTTTCCATCATCTCCAGTCTCCATTTATTTATTTGAAAGTTTGTGACTTGAACCAAAGCTCAGTGACAGCTGTACTAAATGTGTGCACAGATGATGGGAAGGAGGAACCCCCCACCACCCTGTTGTGGGTACAGTACTTCCTGGCACAGCACTTTGACTTCGTCGGCCAGCCACGCCTGGCGCTGGAGTTCATTAATGCAGCCATCGACAGCACACCTACGCTCATTGAGCTCTTCCTCATCAAAGCCAAGATCTACAAGGTGTGGTGGAAAGCTCTGCACACACAGGTGTTTTTGTTCACTGTGTGATCTTTCCATGTCTGCTAACCCAGCTCCTCTGCCCTCTAGCATGCAGGCAACATAAAAGAAGCAGCTCGGTGGATGGACGAGGCTCAGGCCCTGGACACTGCAGACCGCTTCATTAATTCCAAGTGTGCCAAGTACATGCTGAAGGCTGGCCTCATCAAGGAAGCAGAGGAGATGTGCTCCAAGTTCACACGAGTAAGCAGATGGCATGTTTGAAATGTTGCCAAAGTAATAAAACTCCAGCATTGTGTCAGTGATTGAGAGGGAGGAGTCATTGGGACGGGGAGTGTGGACCTGAGCTGGTGTTGTTTGGCCTTCCAGTTTGTACATAGCACTCAACAGCAAAGCCTATAATTGAAGTTAAGAGATTATATATCTGTGTGTGTGTGTGTGTGTGTGTGTGTGTGTGTGTGTGTGTGTGTGTGTGTCCTTTTGCATCACTCTGTGATTAAGGAGCTTGGAAAGAAAAGCGTCTGGACTTCTGTAAGTTGCTTGAAGACGTTTCACCTTCATCCGAGAAGCTTCTTCAGTTCTATGAGTCACATGGTGGAGAGTCCCAGATTTAAACCCCGTGGGAGTGTCCCCCCAAAGAGGGACAACTTAAAGAAGTCCAGACGCTTTTCTTTCCAAGCTCCTTAGACTACGATGCCCTTCACAGACATCACTCTGACACAACAAACCTGCTGTACAGGGTCAGTGCAGCTGTGACTGAAATGCTGTCAAGTTCAGCTCAAAGCTGAAAAGATCAAAGATGTGATCCGTCTGTTTGCATGAAGACAAAACACCAACCTCGTTGTCTACGTAAACCTTTTCTTCAGCTACTCAGCTTCAGCTTAGCACCAGCACATATCATTTTCCTCAGTTTGTCTTCTGGTGGCACAAAGTAAGTTTGGAAGTTTGTGTATTTCAGGAAGGCACGTCGGCAGTGGATAACCTGAACGAGATGCAGTGCATGTGGTTCCAGACAGAATGTGCGTTGGCCTACAAGGCGCTGAACAAGTACGGAGAGGCCCTGAAGAAGTGCCATGAAATTGAGAGAGTGAGTTCATTGTTCATATTCACACGTTCCACCCAACTGCTAACGACAAACGTTCAAATACAATATCCTGCTACCTCTCTAGTTCAGGTGACAATCTCTGGCTTGAAGACAAATAAAAGATTTCCAAAAACATCATAGATTGCAGCACAGTCTTACCTTTCAAGTTCAGCTAATTTCCACAAAGTCTTAATCCAAGTAACTGAGACGACCTAACGTTATCATAACGATCAGAAGTTTTCTGATCACCTGCTGATCAAAGCTGCCCCCTTCTTCTCCTCATCAGCATTTTGTGGAGATCACTGATGACCAGTTTGACTTCCACACCTACTGCATGAGGAAGATGACGCTGCGCTCCTACGTGGACCTGCTGAAGCTGGAGGATGTCCTACGGCAGCACCCATTTTATTACAAAGCTGCTCGCACTGCAATACAGATCTACCTGACCCTGCACGACAAACCTCTGACTGATGACAGCAAGGAGAGCCAGGCAGACACGGGTCAGACTCTATGTGCACGCGCAGCACGACTTTGATTTACAAGTAGCTCTTTTAACGATGTTATGAACTGGTTCTTATCTTTCTACCCTATCTGAGCACTCAACTTTACACAGCTTACCTCATTCACCATATCACACAGGCAAGTTCTTCTTGTCTACCATTCATACACATTCATACTCAGATGGATGTGTCGCAATGCAAATTTAGGCTTAGTTTGTTTGTAAGGATATTAGGCTTGCAGGGATTGAAGCACCAACCTTGGATAGATGGCTTGATATTTAGCTTCTGAAATACAGATTGTTAAAGAGTTAAAGATGATTTTAACTTTCAGAACACTCGTGGGGGGTCTTGGCTTTTTTAGTCTTTGCTTGCAAAGATGTGTAACTTTCATACCACTCAGAAAACAAAAATGGATGCATTTTCCTGCAGAACTTGTGTAAAACTATCTCTGTACATGAAAACAGCATTTTCAAATTTGGGACATTGCACAAAATGTAAAAAACAAACAAAACTGAACTAAAACAAACAAAAAAGCCATTGACAGTTCTGAGTTTCAGAATCTGATATGTTCACAGACTCGATCCACAAGCTTAGGCTGTGTTCTGCAGTACAGGCCTGCACACATAGCCAAAAGCTTTGGCCTGGTGTCCTGTACAGCAGCGGTCTCCAACCTTTTTTGCGCCACGGACCGGTTTATGCCCGACAATATTTTCACGGACCGGCCTTTAAGGTGTCGCGGATAAATACAACAAAATAAAACTAGTACCGGTACCGAAAAAAGAAGATTTATTCATAACACACGTGAAAAGACCCAGGAAAACCAAGTAAACGATAAAAACGATGACAAAATAACTGAAAACCGATAAAAACCCTGAAAACCAGACATTTCACACCTGAACCTCAACTCTCGCGGCCCGGCACCAAACGACTCACGGCCCGGTACCGGTCCGAGGCCCGGGGGTTGGGGACCGCTGCTGTACAGGGGTTAAGCCCGAGTTGTTTACTAAATCAAATTTTAAAACCAGTCTTTCAGTGTACAGTCAAGTTGAGGTCTGTTCTGTCTTCAGACGTAGCAGACATGCAAAGCTGGAGTATAAGGCACTGCATTATGTCATAACACTGGTTTTCTCTTTCTTCTCTATAGAAAATCTGACAGACAAGGAGCTGAAGAAACTGCGCAATAAACAGCGAAGAGCACAGAAGAAGGCCCAGTTAGAAGAGGAGAAGAAGAACGCAGAGAAGGAAAAGCAGCTCAAGAACCAGAAGAAGAAGAAGGAGGATGATGACGAAGAGATTGGAGGGCCTAAAGAGGAGCTAATACCAGACAAACTGGCCAAGGTGGGCAGATGTTTGCAGCTGGTGCAGCTGCCCTCAGTCATACATGTTACTAATGAAACAACTCCTCCTTCCAGCCGGAGAATCCTTTGGATGAAGCAGTCAAGTTCTTGATCCCACTTAAGAACCTGGTGCGGAAAAAGGTTGAGACTCATCTGCTGGCTTTTGAGATCTACTTCAGGAAAGGTGAGACGGGCTTCAGCACAAAGACTCATCTCAGTTTGTACTGTTGTATTGCTATTCCAGTGTCCAAGTCCACACTAGGTGTTCCAGAAGTATCTTTGGCTTATTGTCACAGTAACATGACGTGCAGGTTTAGTGTGGAGCAGCGTTTGCTTTGATGCTGCAGGGTCTAACTCTGTAGATGAAGAGGGAAAGTGTGGGTGAGGGCATGCAGATGAGTCTGCATGCCGCTCTGACTCCCATGTCCCCACCCTTTCTCTGACTGCTGTTGAAGTTCTTCTGGAGGATGAACTTGAAGTTCTCATGGTCCATGGCCTCTGAAATGCCACGCTGGTACTGCAGTGCACTTGTGCCCTCACTATATTTGTGGGTACACCATGCCTGTCAAACATCTGTCCTGCTACCTGATCGAACTTCCTGGTGTTTTTCACCAGTTCCTTCCAGAATCTCCTCCAGCAACGGCACAAATCAAAGCACAGTCGGACACATTCCCCAACCTAGAGGTGCAGAGAAACATCTACCTGATGGTATCTCTCACCTTCATGCTCCTTCAAGCTCAGGCTGCCCATTAGGAAGGTGACGTGTCAAGTCTCGAGCTTATTTCAGTAGCCAGGGGTCAGACTGCAAGGGCCTCAACTGTTGACCACAACCCAATTCACTCAGGTGGTGAGCCCCAAGAAGGCGGGCCCATGTTGCTAATTTGTGCTGCACCTTAACATGACTCTGTGGGCTAAGGCTCTGCCACTAGACCCTCTCCTTCATGGCCTGGTTCTAGAGTGAGGTGGAGATGATAGTCACCTGAATGAGAATCTGAAAGGCACAGAAGAGCACTAGGATGGAAGAGATTGACTCATGGAAAACGAGAAAGCTTAAGAGATGTAATAATAACTAGCAGCCTGAACATCTAGAAATGAAGGTAGATGGAGGAATTCAGAGTTCGACTTTCTTACATTCTGGAAAAATGACAAAAACGTTGTCCCTCTGTCTTTCTCCAGAGAAGTACCTGCTGATGCTGCAGTCCATAAAGAGGGCTGTTCACATAGAACCTAATAATCCATGGCTGCATCAGTGTCTTGTCCGCTTTTTCAAAGGAGGTAAGTGTGACCTTCTGTGAGCTACGTGAACTGCTGTGATTGTCTCGGGGTATCACCGTTCAAAGCTTCACTGGGCTGTCTTATATACTTACAGTGAGTGGGAGCACGGATCTGGCAGAGGCAGTGAGAACGGTGCTGAAGCACGAGATCTCCAGGCTGTTTGGAGAGAGCAGCCCTCAGAGCTTCAACAAGAGCTACCTGAGCCAACACTCCAACTCCATCCCACACAGACTGGCTGGTACGCAAACCTGGTGGTGAATGTTATGACCCACTGTGGGCTCAGACACTGTGGGCTCAGACACTGTGGGGTCAGACACCGTGGGCTCAGACACTGTGGGCTCAGACACTGTGGGGTCAAACACTGTGGGGTCAGACACTGTGGGGTCAGACACTGTGGGGTCAGACACTGTGGGGTCAGACACTGTGGGGTCAAACACTGTGGGGTCAAACACCGTGGGGTCAGACACTGTGGGGTCAGACACTGTGGGGTCAAACACCGTGGGGTCAGACACTGTGCGGTCAGACACCGTGGGGTCAAACACTGTGGGGTCAAACACTGTGGGGTCAGACACTGTGGGGTCAAACACCGTGGGGTCAGACACTGTGGGGTCAGACACTGTGGGGTCAGACACCGTGCGGTCAGACACTATGGGGTCAGACACTGTGGGGTCAAACACTGTGGGGTCAGACACTGTGCGGTCAGACACCGTGGGCTCAGACATATTAGAAAACGTGTCTGAAAGAGAATCTTTAGAAGTGACCGCTTTGGGTCAGGCCACAGGTCTGTTATTATGAACAAAGAGTCTTTTTTTAAAAAACATTTTTTACACACAGCATAAGAGGAAAATAAGTACTGTGCTGAAATCTTTTGTTCACTCTTTGAAACCAGGCTGTAATCTTTATAAAGATGGAGCATTAGTCCTCCATGTTTTCTGAAGCTGCTGTTTTACTCATTTTCACTTCAGTCTTGAGCATTTTCAGCATATTTTAGTTAAAGTTGCTAATTTTTTGAGTTTATTGGAAAAGGGATATAGGATCATAAATATACACGGTGCGTAATTACATATGTAATTGCAATTTCCAAACACATGCAGCACACCAAAGACGAAGGGTTTCAAAGTGTTCTCGTGCTAATTTAAATTCAGGCCTGCACCTTTAGACTCAAGATATGAAGGATCATGTATTGCAAATGTAGTCCTGATGTTATTCTACTCACTTATTGTTAGCAGATTAAATATGTGACTCTCTGGGCAGCTGACAGCAGGTTGCTAAACAAGAATAGCTGGTTATAAGCTGATATTGCTCTTAGCTTATAAACCCTATAAAATCATGCCAGCTAATGTTACCCTTTTTTTTGGTATCTAAAAATTAAACTTTCCCCCTGATAAACAGTTTAATTACATTCTCACACCATATTGGAGTTTACTCACCAAGCATCAGAGTCCAACAAAGTTAATTTCACTTCAAAGACTTTTCACTAATACCGGCTAACAGAGGCTAATAGTAGCTAACAGAGGCTAATAGTAGCTAACAGAGACTAATAGTAGCTAACAGAGGCTAATAGTAACTAACAGAGGCTAATAGTAGCTAACAGAGGCTAATAGTAGCTAACAGAGGCTAATAGTAGCTAACAGAGGCTAATGGTAACAAACAGCGACTAATAGTAACTAACAGAGACTAATAGTAGCCCTTACTAAGAGTTCAGGATATTTTCAACAACTTGCCTCTGTATTGCTGTCATCAGTCAGAAATGAGCTTCTCTGACTTCTCTGTTCAGACCTGTTTACTGATGTTGAGCCTGTCACACCAGGTCTCCCCATGTGCTTCAGAAAAACCCTGAAACATGCTGAGTTTTGTACATGACTAGAAAGAGTGAATCAAGTTGCCAGTGACAGATTTGCATCTCTGACAGACGGGTGAGATGTTGGGGTTATGAAACCTTTCTGTGGAGTAATGTGGCATCCACTGCACGTGACTGTGACAGGAATAAGGAGACTTATCAGCGTCAGTATTGAATTTATTCATCCGTGGTGTCGAGTTGGGCACGTTTGCTTTTTTTAAATATATAATCTCAAATTTTTAAGTACCAGATGCAGGGATTTTGTAAATATTCTCTAATTGTGTGAACGACACAAATGTATTTTCTATCTAAAGATCCCAAATGTTACACATGCCTTTCTTTTTGCAGACTGTGAGTTTAGATCAGTTTTCCAATTAGTTTCAAAGAATGATTTCCACAAATTAGAGCATCATAAAGTACATATTGGCAGCCTTAATGTATTGTTTTGTCTATCCATCAGATTCTCAGTGTATTTAATAATAACAAACCTGTTACTAAAATATGATTTAACTTGAGTAGGGTGATGGAGATCAGCAAGCAATGTTGTTTTATTCTTATGGGATAGTTGTTCATACGCAGCCACGCTGGGCAGGTGTGCAGTGTGGACCGTTTTCCCACCATGTGAGGATGGACAATCCCAAGGGAAAAACGCCAACTTCCTCTGATTCTGGCAGATAAGTCTTTGAAATTCTGACTTCTTTGTAATTTTCCACTCTCAACAAGAATTGGCCAAATAGGTGGCAAAAATGTGGCAGAACAATAATTTTAGTTAATTATTTTAATTTGACATCCTCGTACCAGGATGGATGCCCCGCTTTGCTTGCTCTCTTATTTTGCCAAACCAGCTGTGGAAGGTTCTTCTGGATTGTTTGTCGTGATTCCCGTCCATCGCTGTTATGAAAGGGACGGGCTGTAAATAAGTAACATCCACCCAAGAGGAGACCGGCATACATCTGCTTACCTCCATGTATAGAAAAACCAGAAACTGATTTGGTGTTAAGAGAGAGGGGACTTAGAGACATGTCAGAGAATATCATCACGAGATTATCTCAACTGCATGTAATGTAGTTCTGTAGCACATAAAGGAAGAAAAGGGGACAACCTTTGTTAGAGTAGATCGTTACACTGTTACAAGAACAATGAACAACAGTTTGGCTTCTCTCTGTTAGCAGATGTAGACTTTTACATTAAAATTGCTTCAGAATATACGATCCACAGATACGTGTTGTATACAGTCGTGATGTGTACCAATCTATTCTATAAATGTGGGTCCAAAACCAAACTTAAAGGGTGCGTCATGTCGAACGGTTCTATTTCATTGAATGACTGATTCCACTGTTTGTCCTGCATACAAAATGTTGACAAGGTGACACAAATTAAATACGTGTGCCTGCCTGGCATAAAGCCAGTGTGGTCTGATGGATAATTTCAGTCTATTAACCAGTTTTTCTTTTGGCAGTAACAAAGTAGGACAGCAGCTAAACATTTCATAGAATCCAGTGTTGAAGGCATCTGGTTACTGGCTTTATTATCTAAGTGGGAAGATATTATGGTTTGTATTTCTTTCAGCTCAGTGTGAGCATGTAAATTAAGCTGAATCATCAGATATTGTGGGGAGCACTAACAGCTCAAAGAATGCATCCCCAAGTTTACCTGCTTCACCTTGCAAATGGAAAACTTTTGCATAAAGATAATCAAAATCTCTGTTGGTTTTATCCAGGATTGTCAGAAAACTGCCGTTTTGTCACTTTATCCTTTGTGTAACCTTAAATGCTCATGAATGCTTTAATTAACAGGCTAATACTCAGCGGAGTTTAGCCCCAAACTCAGTGCTTCTGTGCACGTCTGCAGGAAAATGCACAGTTAATGTTTGTGGAACTAAACAATCCACACTGGGGAATACAAGCTAACTAGAGATGGAAACGTGTACAAAGCATAGGACAGCAACAAGGAGGAAAAACAGGGATAAACAAAAGACAAAGACTGCAACTATAAATGCACAGAAGGTTTGGGATTGAAAGAGAGGAAACACCTCGGGAACACAGCTGAAACTGATAAGAGACCACGAAACTGAATACTACTGAAATAAACCTGAATACTTAACAAATGGGACGGGGATTACCTAAATAAAACAGGGAGACAAACATCACTGACAGAAACGTGACACAACAGGGCGAACACGAGGGAAATGATCATATAAAACTAGGCAGAAAGACTAGAATAGAGAACCGTTTCATGGTCTCAGAGAGAGTGGAATCGATAGAGATCGGATCCATCGATCAGAAAGACTGAAGAGAACAGAAGGATGATAGGGACGTCAAATATGATCACATTTATCAGCGTTACCTTTCACTGAATATCTAATCTTCTCCAATTTTAGACGTGGTGTCACTGAGTGCTGGAGGGAGCTTAGTTGACTTCTGCTGAAGGAGAAGACGATGTCTTGCCAGTAAGGAAATAAACGCCAAAATGTTTCACTGGTTAGAGGTAAACCAGTTATAGTCGACTGGGAGCCTAAATATGGCAACACGGGGGAAGGTCACTGAAAGGATCTTTGTCGTGGTATCGAAATAATTCTGCCAAAAGCGAGCGAGAAGTGAGCAAGAGAAGAGCACGTGTCAAGTTGCCCGATGGCTTTGTCGCAGTGATGACACTGGGATAGATTTAGAGCAATGGACTCTGAGGGTGCCATGATGCAAGGATTCCTTATACACTGTGAGCAGTACTGGGAACAGTTTATCCTGACACTTTTAAAGTGGAAACAGGACCAGGAGACTTATTACTTTGCATGCTTCTCACGGCGACAGTGATTTCGCCATGGCGTCAGGTTTTTTAGCAGCGTCCGAGTTTATCATGGGGAAATTGAGACGGTCTAGAAACAAACTCATTTCAGTGGAGATTTAGATTTATATAAACAGCATTAAATGAGTGAAAAACTTCCTCGTGGTGTTACACGCTGAAGGAAGGTTCATCCAGGTGCACTGAAACACAGTTCAGTGTTACTGACGCTTCCATTACAATAACTGGCCGGCGTTGCTTTTGTGAGCGATTATTTTGCCGGTCGCCCGTTCTGCCTGTTGGTCGCGTTCTCATCAGTGTCGTTTTTCCTTTTGTTAATTTTTGCTTCCTCAGGTTTGGTCAGAAACAATAATTCAGTAACACATTTGATGATTAAATGGTGATTAAATGGCTTTATTCCATTGAAAATGTGAAAGTCAGGTGTAGTTCCCTGTACTCCAGCTGAGACCAACCTGAACCCCGTTCAGAGTCCGACAGCCTCCTCCAGAGTAATTCAAGGTGGATGTTTCTCACCCAGCATTGACAGCTCTGGGGTGGAGCTGGATCCGGTCCCAACCGTAGCAGACGCCCGCTGGCTGTAAGGACGAGGACTCCCTTACTGTTAGTTATATTATAATTTTATAGCACACCTTTCACTTAATTAAGGGCACTTTATCACTTTAACCATGGATTTGCACATAAGAAGTTTAATTATTTATTGAATATTTATTGGGAATTTTAAAAGCAGTTGGTAGCCTTGTTTCAGATCCTGCACAGCTGCTCCTCATCAAGGAACGTGGTGGTGTCTGTGAAAAGGACGGTGACTGAGAGAAAATAAGCTTTACCAGTAAGAAGTAATGCAAACGTGTGTGAAAAATGTAGAATTAAAGGTGATGCAAAGAAGTGACTGTAAGATGTGAGGACTCACCTTTCTTTCCTGTGTTGTCTCCAAGGTCCAGACACCATTTAAAGGTTCTGGGAGAGACCGTGGGTTAAGGGAGTGTGGGCAGTCTTTGTGCTTGGATGTTTGGGTTTTTATAATAAGGGCTTTGGTATAAGATTAAAGTCAAATATCTGTTAATATGAAAGTGTGAAATATATATATTTATTTATTCTAATTGATATATTGTGTAATGTGGTGGAAGGTTGGGATTTGAGAATTTACCTGTGAGTGGAATAATGGTTTAGTCTGTGACAGCTGGAAGTACTTAAGGCTGCCAGTTGTCAGTAGATGAAGTGTTTGTAAGGAGAGCTGTATGCAAATTAATACTTGTTCCACTGCACTTGCCCTGGTCCATCTCACTGTGATTCCAGCCGCTAAGGGCCGCCCTGTTACACCAACCATGGTCATCGTGGGTACCGTCCAAATGTCGTGTCTTCGATGTCTTGGCTACAACATGTTTGTCCTGTCCTACCCACCAGGCTAGGATCATTCACGTGATAGGGGGGGTCAGCATATTGCAGCCAACCGAGTTCTGTTTTCTAACTATTGGTGGAAGTTTGGTACGCTGTAACTTTAAGCCTCTTAACACTGGTGTATGTATAAGGGAAGAGTAACTGTTTGTCTAAACACAACAGTAGCAAAGTGCCAAAAGTCAATTTAAATGGTGTTTCTGGCACTTTGCTTCTGGCCATTTGTTCCCGTTTGTTTAAATGTGGAAGACAAGTTTGGCAGGTTTAAGATGATGTTTTTGCACCAACATGGTCAAAGAGCTGAAACAAACGAGCAAACAAAACCAAACAAACCTGGCACTGTGTGCTCCCCGTCCTTTATACAAACACAAAGCAGTTTGACTGCACGTGAAGCGGTTTTACGTTCGCCTTTATCCAAACCTTAAATGTTCAAATGGACTTGTTCTTACACAGCTTTGTCTCCTCCAGCTGAGCACTTTATACAGCTCTACATGTTTTAATATAAATATAATCCAGGAAACGTGGAATAACACTTTGATGTTGTCTCCAGTAAGTGAACATTTTAGCAGCAGCTTAGCCCTCAAACGTTGCACACCAATGACTGCACGCATGTTTAAGCTTAGTTACTAGTTTGCACTTGAACATGTATGCATTTGTAAAACGTTTGAGATCCCTCCCCTTACCATCAACGGGCTTCTACTGATCCTTTATATTTCAAAGGTCATGTTATATGTTCATGTTAAATTAAAACGGCATCGTGTCATATTTATGTTTATCGATCATATTGTGAATTTTAGGGTGTTTGAGAGTAAAAAGGGAAAAATATGAGTACTCATATTTGCTCAGGAAATCACTTTGGTCCCATAGAAATGAATGTAAAACAACAAACGTGTGATGCTAGTTTGCAACAGACGCTGTTTACAGACATTTTGAAATCAGGTGCTCTACAACCCGGCGGGTCGGTGTTCCCTTTAATATAATTCTTATATTTGAACTATACAATAGGAAATGCTATAATGTTAATAAACCCCTAAAACTCATATTTTGTCAAATCTTTCAGGAGGTAAATTTCCAGATTGGCCTCTGCAGAGCCTCAGACCTCATTATCGAAGCGCTCGTCTTGACAGAGAACAGAGCGAAACCCCTCCTGAGGTGGTGTTAGAATATCCTTTTAAAAATAACTGTTTCTGAACCGTTTCATCTACAACGAACTAGAAAGGAGCTCGCCACAGAGCGCTGGCTGTGTCGGATAACAAAGACGGTCATATTGCTTTTCATGCTCGTTCGAATTGTGCAGATTCTGTCAGTTCGTACGTGATGTTCAGTGTTGTTTGAAATCATTGTGTGTCGTCTCTCAGCCGCTAAGATGATGGTTTACCTGGAGCCTTCTTCTGATAAGATGGCGTGTGAGATAGCTACAGCGCTGGACGAGTCGCTGGCTGGACGAAGCATTCAGGTCTGTGGTGCTGTCCACAGTGACGTCACACAGCAGCTTTGTGTCCACTGTAGTTGACTTTGTGTGTGTTGTGCTGCAGATCTGTGCCGAGGTCCTGGAGGCTTTGCGTGACGGCCAGCTAGGTGAGGGTCAGCAGAAGGCAGCTGAGGCCTATCGAGCTGCCTGCCATAAGATCTACCCCTACAGCCTGGCCTTCATGCCGCCTGGTTACCAGGACAACAGCACCGTAATCAGCTCTAATGGCGACCTGTCGGCAGGAGAGCTCGATGACATTGCGAATGAAATGTGAGACGTGATGAGGAGGAGAAGCGAGCATGTTGCCACACGCCGTAGCCCCTCCCAACAACAAACAAACTCCCTGACATTGCACTGAGCTGGATGGACCGAGTGCCACAGGAGACACAGAGACCTTTTTTTTAACAAAAATCGTACTGTTGTTGAGTACATGTAAAACAGAAAAAACACGAATACGTTTCGGGAGGCTTGAAAGGATTGTGGGAGACGTGGACCTCCTGGGTAAATGGCTTCTGTAAACACAGTCTAGGCTTTTATAACTCCTGTGTTTTCATGCCATCTTCTTCTTGTTGGTGCAGCTGCTTCTCAGATTTTTAAAAGTAATTTATATATTACAAACTGATGGATTAATAAAACAATGTTTGCAAAACTAAACAGTACTCGTGATGGCGTTAATGATGTTTGTGTGCTCAGGTAAGTGACATCACATGCAGCCTAGTGCCATGACTGTTTGTGTTGGCTGCCTCAACAAAACCTCAAACCCCAATCAGAGGTCATGGCTATGGATGCCCATTTCCACCACACAAAAAATAAAAAATTCTCCATAACTCGAAATTTCGAGTCAGCTCTGTTGGGTCTGCGCTTCACAGGCCCCGCTGGTTTAGACTTATTCCCGTTAACGAAGCAAGACGAACAGCTCGACTGGTTTTTCACATGCTAGCAAGGCAAGGACCTCAGAGCAGCCTTCTGCCCTCGGTGTCAGACCCAAGAAGCAGCTTCCCCTGCAGCCTCTTATTTCTGTGACACACAGGCTGGATCCCAATTCAGGGTCTGCAGCCTCAGCGGTCCTCAAGGGCCGCGTACTCAAAGACCGCTAAGGCCGGAAGTGCGAGGCTTGTAGGTTTGTGAAATGGGACGGTCTAGCCTCCACGCGCTGCTCAGGTTGCCTAGCAACCACGATACTAACAGCTGGAAACTTTTCATACAGCTTTGTTTGACAGAAATGAAGGAGAACATATTTTGTACATTTGTTTCTACATGAGCTGTGATTTGATGAGTATCTGAGGCTGAGACCACAGGACTGTAAAACATGATAGTTGGGCTTCATTTCTGTGCTGAACAGTCATTTAAGATTAGTTAGTAAATAACAAATAGCTCATGTTGTTCATGAGACTAAAGTCAGTGTAAATATAATATGGCCAATATTATAGTTATTATATTAATCATTATTAGTTATTACAGCAGTGAGTTTGAACATTGTGTCAAACACTGAGCTTCAGTAAAGATTTATGTTGCAGTTATTTTCCTACCACCTTAAATCTTCACTCACAGACAAGTATCTGTGACAGTGCATATATAGATGCATTACATATAAGAGACAAATATTGTTCTTTTAATATGTTGGCATTACTAAATTTGGCTCAATGCTTACATACATGTGTAAAAAGCAAATGTACGAGCTGTGATAACTGTGTCTGATAGAATGAAGAGTAGACTGATATATGAAATATTCCTTTATTGGGTGAGAAAATCAGACCATGTCATAACTGCTGTAAGTCACACAGAATAGATATCAGAGCCTTAAACAGGCTGACGTCTGCTAAATGGGTCAAACTGGGCAGAAAGTCTACAAACACATAACATCCTTATAGAATATGATGTAACACTATAGATCAACTTAGCTCAGAATATATAAAGCAAATAAACAGTTACAGAAATATGATGCAACAAACACAGAAGCTACTGATCCAAAATACTCAAAGCTTCATAGAACTGGAACATTTATTTGTTTATTAATAACTCATGAAAGAATAAAGTTACGTTGAAACCAAGCACACCATTGTTGTGACATTACCAATAAGTCTGATGTGTCACATGGCCCTCTTCCTATTGAAAAAACTAAAGTTGTATCCAAGATGGCCGACTTCTAAATGGCCACCATGGTCACCGCCCATCTTGAGGAGTTTGCCCCCTCACATATACTAATGTGCCACAAACAGGACTTTAATATCACCAACCATTCCCATGTTGTTACGCTGTATCCATATGAATGACCCACCCTGTACAAAGTCCTTATTTAATGTGTGCAAGGTGACGAGAGGAAATGGGGCAAACCTGAGAATGAAGAAAAGGGCGAATGCATTACAACAGAATGAGAATGAGGACACCCCTCTAACCCTACGTTATGGAAAAGGTGAGTGTTGTTCATGATGTGCTCCTTTTGTAAAACCGTATTTTCACCTTTGAAATGTGTGTTTTTGACATTGATGGTGCATCTGCTTTTCTTTGTAGCACCTTTTATGGTTCACCTCCCTTCCAGGCTGCTATTTGATTCAAATGGGTTGGTGTGTTTTTTGATTTGTATTGTATGTTTTCCCTGCGCACTTACTACAAGAAGGAAGGCATTTCCCCCAACTTACAGAGTGCCTCAGTACTGTCCAGCAAAAACAGATAACATCCAGATAACATGAGTGTTGTTCTTTATACTTGACCCACTACATGCCAAACTCAAGAGTAACTGTCCAGTCTGTCCAGAAAAACCACAGTTTTGCTCATTACACATAAATAACATTGTTCATTTGAGCATGTGACTGAATAGTGTTTACTGTATGTTTGACTGGCTGCATGCTGAATTTCCACTTGTAGTTAAGGACTTTCAACTCTGAATACAAACAACTGTGTTGCTGTTTAACTAGTCGTCAAAGCAAAGTCCACGTCTGTGGAGTGAGCAGAGCACCGTCACTGCACGTCTGTGAGTACTCCTTTATTCTGCAGCTAAACAGACATGCACCGTACTGAATGTAGCTTTACGAGCAAAACGGCTGCAGCGATGGAGAGATGTTATTATGGAGTTTGAACAGCTTCATGAGATGTGCAGCAGCTGTATCTTGGTGCAGCATTTCCAGCTGGGATTACTGTGCTGTAGGCTGCACAGTAATCCAACGTGTCTGTTTTTGAAATGAAATGATTATTTTTCTCAGAACTGCATAGTGTGTAAAATATTGTGTTATTATTTCATCAACAAAAATGAAGCCAAAATCAAATAACTGAGAAACTTGTTATGGTGCTGGGTCCTTTACCCTCTTCTACCATTAACCTTTACTCTTGTATTTGTGTTTATTATTGTATGTTTCTGCTTAATTAGTTCTTTCTTCTGGTCATTTTGAGTGTTTTATTTTAGCTTTTCCCCTCACGCTTTTATGCTTGGTTTTAATTCTGTCTCCTTATATAACTAATTATTGCTAATTGTTTGAGTTAAGTCCCAGAGGCTCAGTCTTCCTGTCCTACTGTCTTCTGTGTGTTGTTAATTCTCTGTTTCCGTTGCTCTTTTTGTTACTTCCTGATTTATTTTGGTAGCTTCTGTCTCATTTGTCTTCTTGGATTAATTCCAGCAGCATCTCATTATTCTGGTTTCCCTCATGTGTACATTTACAGCCTCAGTCCTCCCTTTCTTCTCGTGTTGTAAAGTTATTTTGTTTGTATCTTTTCTGTCAGTCAAAAAATTTCGTTTGTTGTTCTCTTTTCACAGACTCAGTGTTTCGGGAACTTTGCATTCAGCCAAAACAAAGGTTTGTGTTTAGTTTACAACTGTCTGCTGGTGATGGTCTCATCTTATCTTATCTTATCTTATCTTATCTCTTCTCTTCTCTTCTCATCTCATCTCATCTCATCTCATCTCATCTCATCTCATCTCATCTCATCTCATCTCATCTCATCTCATCTCATCTCATCTCATCTCTTCTCTTCTCTTCTCTTCTCTTCTCATCTCTTCTCATCTTTAAATAAAATCCAAGTGAATAATGAACATGATGAACAGCTGCAGAGCTACAAGCTGAAATGTTGACAAACCCTGTTTGGTCTTTTTCTGGTCGTACTGCCGTGGACTTTGATAGCATGTTAAACGAGTCTCAGATGTAACTCTTTTTGATGTTATAGAGGTTGTCACACTTAACGATAATTCATTCATCAACTGGATTTGATAAGGACCTGGCTGCTACTTTCATTACTTTTCATCAAACGTTTTTTGAATTCTTCAACTGACCGTGCAGCAAAGATCCACCTGGTGCTCCTGCCCCACACAAATGTGTGACTGTGACTGTGCTGCTGTCCAAGCAGTCAAAGGTGGAGCTGTTGCTGAGGAAGGAGAGTCTACAGAGCCTGATGAACCAAGAGATAAAGCACAAACATGATATGGTCTCAACAAATTAACGTGACAAACGTTTCTTCCTGCGGTCTGGAGAAATATGAGATCATTCTGTTCTGACGTTTGCTGTTTCACAGTATTTGGCCCAGAGACTCATACAGTGTTCCTACAACTGGCAAAACAAAGCCAGGACCTGGTCACCATCATTAAACTGCTGCTTCATTGAAATATTTCATCCTGACCTGAAACCTTTCCAGGTTCTGTTTTGAGTGCCTGCCACATAGTTTGTGCCAGAAACCATTAACATAATCTATGAAATTCACAGGTAGTTCATCTGAGACCCCTGATTCTGCAGCACTGCTAAAGGTCCTCATGCCTTTGACCAAACACCAAGTAATTAGGGTTAAACCTCGTGCTCTGCCAACAGAAGCCATCGTAAACCTTGCTTGCAGTCACCTTTCATTTCTGTGCCACCTTGTGGAGCCCACTTATGAAGCAGTGCGTCCCTCTACAGAAAATATGCAGACGCTGCACTTCTGACTTCACTAAGCTGCACTCTGTCAAAAAGTACTTAGTAGCATCAGCACACTGTGCTTGAACTAGCTGTTGCTGGGAAACTGAAAAATGTTCAGTAATATTTAATCTGGTTCTGTACACAAAGACTTTATGCAGCGGGTTACAAGGAGTGGTTACTCTCACCCCACAAACAAGCGCACACACTGAGCGGCGTCCTGAGAAAAGGATAACACCGAAGCCAAAACGGATTCTTTGCTCCTGTCACAGATTGTTTTCACAGGCTGCCATGTTATCTTTACCTTTGAGTGATACAAATATATCTGTACAGTAATAACCTTTCTTGCTGCTTAAATGACTAGACAACAGACTGTTTACTGGTCTGCATTTTAACTGGCAACACCACCTTTCTTTATGGGGGGGGGGGAATCCCAGGGACGTTTCGAATGGTGCTGAATACAAATCTTTTTGTCCAGTGTCCAGTATGGAGCTGTGTCCTTCTCCTTTAGGCCTGGAAAAAGAATGTGCAACTCTTTTTACCACTGACTCCCTCCACTTCCTGCATGAGCTGATTTCCACATTTGATGAGGAGGTGGACGAGGTAGGACAGCCAAAAAACCTCTTTGTGAATAAACGAAGGACTTGTTTGAGTCAGGGTGATTCTCTCTTCAGATTCTACAGCTGAGAGTGTCTAAAAAGGCCCAGCTGGATCTCACAGGTGATCTGCCAAGCTTCCTGGAAAGTACCAGACACATCAGGAGAGACCCAGACTGGAAGGTCCTTCCCGTCCCCTCAAGGCTCCAAAAGAGACATGTAGATATTGGAGACTTGGCACCCTGCGATACTGAGCACTTCATTAAAGCTCTTCTGTCACCAGCACAAGGCATACAGGTGCTACACAGGTGCAATAATGCAGAGCTAAAGGTGTAATGTTCACTGCTAACACTGGGCTTGCTCATGTCAGTGTGTTTTGTGTTGGTTTCAGCATTATCAAACTCACAATTCCAAAAAAGGTCAGACTTGTAAATACAAACAGCATGTAATGATTTGCTAATTTCATAAACCTGTTTTACTGACAACAGAACATGAAGTGTTTAAAACAACAGAATTTACCATCTGTAGGATCATAGTTGCTCAACAGTCCTTGGTCTTCTTTGGTCACACATTAGGTGTTTTACATTGGTGAAATTTATTTATTTGGTTGTTTCAAACAGGTGAATAAAATGGGGAGGAGTTAGCTGAACCAGAACCAACACCCTCGCTAGATTAGTTTCCTCTTAGACCGTTTAATCGAATGTCTGCCAACCAGTTTGAACACTGTTCACCTCCCAGCTGCACAGTCTGGGTTTGTTAAAAAACCGAATTCTTAATATTGATTTTTTATAATCATGTCTGACATCGTTACCTAAATTTATATATTAATGTTGTTTCTTCTGAGTCATTGCTGACTTTTTTCTTACAGAGCTCTTTTTGGTTTCTGCAGGTTGACTTTGATGATGGAAACTGCCCGACGTATTACAACCAGATCAAAGGCATTTACAATGTTTTTAAAGCAGTGCATAACCTGTTTCCCAGTAAGAGCTCTACTTCACCTTTATCTTCAGTTTACTCTGAGAGACACAGTCCGTACAATCTTAGTAAAAAGAAAGAACATTATATTGTCTTTACTCGTCTGCCTTCACATACATATGAGCTTGAGTGACAGCCAGGCTTAATCCATAGGGTTTAATATGATATCTTTCTACACTGAACTTCTAGAAGGTTTAGGAGTATATTTATGGGAATATGT
This sequence comes from Copadichromis virginalis, assembly GCF_057382275.1. NCBI lineage: Eukaryota > Metazoa > Chordata > Actinopteri > Cichliformes > Cichlidae > Copadichromis > Copadichromis virginalis. Next base: position 2,343,774 of record NC_140619.1, read on the forward strand.
TACCGTTCTTCCAAAAACACATTTGTGAGAAGGAGCAAATCTGAACGTGAAGTTTAGAGGTCTGTAGCTGCTGTCTTTGCAGAAAGTTGGTGACTTCTGCACACTATGGGCCACATGACCCGGGCTACCACTTTGTTTCTGTTGTTCTCGTCCACTCCTACTTTGATATAAGACTTGAATGTGGAATATTTAGCAGCAAGGAAATGTGTCCTTCATCCTCTCACTGTGCTGGAATTCCCTGAGCTCCTGAGAGTAACCCTTTGACTTTTTTACATTGAAGTTTTAACTTGTAAATCCGTAGAAAAATCCTTTAAAAAAGCTGTTTTTATTTTTACCATGTTTTCTCATAAGCTATTCCTCTGGCGTCCTTCGTCTGCAGATGTTCCACATGTATCTCAGGCTCCCGTGCTGATGCTGCGTCCCCGTGCGTGGAATATGGTGGAGCACAACATGATGGTAGTATTGAATTTTCATCAGTTTGTTACAGTGGTTGTTTTGTTGGAAGCAATCGAATGTGGTCTGAATACATAGACATAAGGGGCACAAATTCACTGAAATAACAGAAGTGGTACTAAGGATCATATACATGAAAGGACTGGTGAGGAAAACAACACGTGTGCTTTTCTGTGGTCAGGTGGAGGGGAAAGAAGCTCCTGGCCCGCTCTTTGACTTTGGGCTCCTCATGTTTCACTGTGGAAAGGCACTGTTCGAACACAAGAGTGGACCCTTTTTCTACCTGTCCAAAGTAACACACGTGCAAACCTACATATGTTCAAACATGCTGATGATTTCATTTATCTGGGTTTGCACTGTTATCCTTTGTTCTGTAGGTGGAGGGCTACATGGAGGCCAGACTCTGGAACAAAATATTTGTTTGGACACAGCAGAAGGTTTGCACTGTTTTTGGTCTTTATGTATAAACTTGTTTTTGTACTATGCCTTGTGTTTCTGGCTTGTAGCCGCTGTGCACTGGCCCTACAAGCACTGACAGCAGCCTAACACCGGCCTGCCACCTACCTTCCCTGTGCTCTCATGCACCTTGTAGAAGAGAGTTTAATGTGGAAGAAGTGGTTGATAAAGACTGACAAACAAAAGAGAAAAAAGATGGAGCTGAAAAGCTAAAAGCTCCTTTATCCTTTAACCTCAGGCCCTCTACAAGAGGCCGAGGTGAACTGAAGGCCATGTGCAGCATCTTCGGTGTTTCTGGGACTTCTCTGGACAGACACATGTCATTCCTGGGATCTACTGAACCCCAGGAACTGTGTACCAAGTATATATAACAGTTATATATAGGTATATAGAATTATGTTGAATCTGAAAACACATCAGATCTCAAAACGCAGGCTGTTAGTGCAACATACTCTTTGACTAACCAATGCACTCTCCTCTCCAGTAGCCTGGTGTAAACTGTCCAAAGCGTGATCCTTCTGTTCTTGTCCCAGTGTTACAGGGACATGCTAGCCAGGACAGTACCACAACAGTTAGAGCCTAAAGGGACTGGATGCATTGTTGACTGCTTCTATACGTATCTGACTGAATCCATGTCTCACATGTGTCTAGCTGGGTCTTCCTCTGGGCAGCATCAAGGCCACAGTGCTGATTGAAAATGTGTTAGCAGCCTTTGAGATGGAGGAGATTCTCTATGAGCTGCAAGAGCATTCAGCAGGACTCAACTGTGGCATCTGGGATTACTCAGCCTCCTTTGTCAATAAGTTTGGTGAGTTGAAAATTCTAGATTGTAGTCTGTGAAAAATCTGGACCCCACGCAGCGTTCAGGTGACTGTTTTCTGTTTCTTTTATTTAACACACAGAAATGTTTCTTTGTGGTTTGGCACCGAGGTCTTTTACAGGCAGTCAGCTTTGCATCTGACTCCACACTCTGAGGTCTCTAGTCTCAGGTCCCTGGCGTTACTAAAAGGAAGGAGACCTCGTTAGCACAACACCTGCCTCATCAGCCTTTCCTGCGCTGCCCCTTGAGCCCCCAGCACCACCCCTCCATGGCAGCAGAGCCAGAGACCACACCGCCTCACTGAGGCCGGGGCCGCATCCGGCCAAACCTAGACCCGTCAGTCAAAGGGCTGAGGGAACCGCCTAACCTCCTTTTTGGTCTTGGGATGGGGCAGGATCCAATGGCAGCCATGTCCTGCGCCTGTGGGCGCACCTGCACGCCTCACAAGTGGTAGCCCAAATGCCTGGGGCAGCTCCAGCACTGCAAACAACAGAGGGGCTAGCCAGCACTCTCAATTGCATTCATCCTTGTGAATGAACTTATGGACTTTTAAGTCTTATTGAGCTGCTCCACCAGCCCGTCACTCTGAGGATGGTAGCCGCTGGTCCGAACAGATTTAATGCCCCCTAATTTATACACCTCTTTTAGTGTGTGAGACATGAATGATGGGTGCTGGTCAGTCAGTATCTCTTTCAGGATGCCGGCCAGGAGATGAACTGAAACAGTGCCTGCAGCACACTCTTTGCAGAAATGGTGTGCAGTGGCAATGCTTCTGGATATCGCGTTAATAATACACCAGAGCTAATACAAAGTGATAGCCACTTGCACTCTGGTGATGGCCCGATTAAGTCCATACCTAAGCGTTTAAATGGGATCGCCCTTAATCGCAGTGAGTGCAAAGGCGTTTTTGCAATGGCCGGCTGGCTAACCAACTGACATTCGGGGGTGGATGTGGGAGTGGGAAAGAACGCCCCACTCTGCTCCTTCTGCCATGGCTGCCAGGTGGACAGCCAGGGTGAGCGCAGCCTCCAGGCTCGCTGACCAATGGCAGTGGAACCGGGCAGCCTCTCCACGAACTGCTTGACCTTTGCCAACACATGGGCCTCACCCTCTGATGGCTCAGGCTGCAGCCACCTCATCACATCATGCAATTTCCAGGCCCACGTGAATGGCCGGTCATCCCCCTTCATCTGGCTGGCCCAGAACCACCAGCAATGATCTTCCAGGCGATCCAGCACAGCTGGACAGATGTCCCAGAAGTTACCTCGTGAGGCTGGTGGCAGGCGGTGCCGTCTGGTCCTCCCCTGACAACAGCGGCAGCAGCCGCGGTGCACCACTCTGCTGCAGGCCACTGGCGCACCTCCCCTGTGGCCCAGAATGCCTTCAGGAAAACCTGTGGGTCATCACCTTTCCCCATCCAGTGCACAGTCACCTCCAGAGCAAGGGGGGGGCAGCAACGGGGTCACCCTGACCATCCGCTCCAGCACCTGCATCTGCCCGTCAGCCTTTTTCCGCAGCTTGTGCAGCTGATCCTTCTGGGCAGCTGCCTGCTCGCGTTGCATGGCCACTATCTCTGCCAGCATCTGGGCCAGCAACTAAATCGGCTGCGCGGGCGGCGTGGCCTGAGGGTCGGACTGTGAAAAGTCTGGACACAGAAATGTTTCTTTGTGGTTTGGCACGAGGCCTTTTCCAGACAGTCAGCTTTGCAGCTCTCTCGTCTCAGGTCCCCTGCACCACCCCTCCACTGCAGCAGAGCTAGAGACCACACCCCTGTCATTTTAGGTTTTTTCCTTCATTTCTGCACCAATTCTTGTGAAACCACAGATCTTCTACTGAAATTCAGCTGATTTCCATATTGATATTAAAGCCATAGTACTTCAGATAATATAATAATCTTGATATTATGTTTCCAATCTAAATCTGACTACAAAATAATATTTTAGATTTCCTTTTAGTCAATATTCCTGGGACTTAAGAGTTAAACCGCAGCCTAGTGGAAACTTTAGTAACTCTTAACAGTCCAGCAACTTTTCACAGTACATAAAGTGTACAACAAAGAACATGATCAAAAAGTCAAACTGAATTGAAGAAGTTCTCCAGGTCATCGACCAGCCTTCCTGTTGCCTGACCGCCATAAATACGTGAACATGGAGAAGCATTTTCTGCGCAGCTACATGGATCTGTTGGTTAAGACATGTCATCGGCGAGGAGCACTGGCCACTGGAGGCATGGCTGCCCTGCTGCTGCCTGAAGACCCACTCAGTGACACCTACAGGAGAGTGTTGGCTTCTGTCACAAGGTAGAAATATCTCCCATTAGATACTTGCATGCTCACAGCCTGAACATGCAGGCTTGTACATAGACTGTATGTGAAAAAGTGTTTTTCAGTTTCTAAATAAACGTGTTTATTATTTAGGGGAAAAAAATCAATCCTACATGGCCCTGTGTAAAAAAAAGAATTCCCCCCTGTGTTGTACAGAAGACTTGCCCCAGCTAAGGTCACTGTTCATGACTCCACCATAAGAAATAGCAAAACTGGCCTGCATGGCAGATTTCTAAAACGAAGACCACAGCTGAGCAAAAGGAACATAAAGGCTCGTCTCAGTTCAGGAAACATTCTGATGATCCCCAAGACTTCTGGGACGTCTGGGAACATACTCTGTGGACTGACGAGACAAAAGTTAACTTTTTGGTAGATGCGTGTCCCGTGACATCTGGCGTAACTGTAACAGAGCATTTCGGAAAAGGAACACCATAGCAACAGTAAAATATGGTGGTGGTGGTAGTATGATGGTCTGGGGCTGTGGCTTGCTGTGGTAAATGGAGCCATGAATTCTGCTGTCTACTAAAACATCCTGAAGGAGAAAGCCCGGCCATCTGTTTGTGATTTCAACTTAAAGTGCAGTTGGTCCTGCAGCAAGAGAATGGTCCACCTCTGAATGGCTCAAGGAAAACAAAATAAAGACTTTGGTGTGGCCTAGTCAAAGTCCTGACCTGAATCCAATTGATATGCTTAGGTTATATGACCTTAAACAGGTGGTTCATGTTTGAAAACCCTCAAATGTGGCTGAAATACAACAATTTTATGAAGACGAGTGGGTCAGAATTCCTCCAATGCACTATGAAAGACTCATAGCCGGTGTTGGGGAGTAGCAGAATACATGTACCACCGTTACGTAGTTAAAATACAAACTATGAGTAACTGTATTCTGTTACAGTTACCGTTTAAAAAGGTGGTATTCAGAATACAGTTACTTCGTTGAAATAAAGGGATTACACGGCGGTCTTTTCCTGTTTCATATGTTCGGCTATGCCCTCTCTGTTTTTGGTTTCCACGCCCCAAACAAAACAGGCATTAAGAGGCTCTAATGTCTGTGTCTCAATCTCGCCGCCCATGTCACCACTGCTTGCAGAAGCATAATGACGTGAAGAAATACGTTAAAGAATTATTCACAAAAATGATTTAATATGAAGGCAGAGTGTTACAGGCATCGCCCTAAAGCATGCAGCCTGATGGGCAGTGTAGTCCGTGCTGCAGGGAGAATGGACTGCCATACCCGTTATGTGTCTGTGAGCGAGGAGGGAGAGAAAGGAAAAGTACGAGCTGTCACCGAGCAGAAACGGGAGCTGGAAGCATGTAAATATAATAATAACCACTGCAGCCAAGAAGAGAGCCTGACGAGCCCAGCTGTAAGTAAGCTATTAAGACTCGACTGTACGCTGTGTTCGTGTTTTCCTCTGAAACAATAAGCTCCGTTGGAGCAGCCTTTCAACGCCTCTTTCTAAAACTTGACCCAGACAACAAAGTAAAGCTAGTTTTCGGCTATAAGCCCGACACGAACCCGACGTATTAGCCAGAGGTCCCTTTACTACGGTTCGGAGCCTTTATATACCTATTCACACAGGGACATGTAGGTTTGGACTTATCCCCTTAAAAATAAACACATAGTTCTTGCGTGTTATCTTTGTCTAATATTTAAATTTGTTTGATCCACACAGCGTCAGAAATATACATAAAGCATCAAAACTATATGCACCCCACTAATATTTGATTAGCAATGACAAATTACTCCTTGACTAGATGCTTGTTTTTAGCCATCAACAAGCTCCTGGCATTGTTTTTGCTAGATACCTGACCATTCTCCTTGGCAGAATTGGTAGAGTTTAAATGATTTGGTTTCCTGGTTTATAAGGATAAGTGTAGTCTACACATTTTCAGTAGTGTTGAAGTTGGGGCTTTGGGAAGGCCAATCCAGAAGTGTACAGTCCATTTCTAAAACTGCAGATTCCAGGATCATCAATTGAAACAATTGTACATAAAAATACATTTTGGGGTGTGTCCCCACTTTGCCAAGGTCTGAAAGAAGACCCAAACTGCCACCCTTATATGAGAGAAAATGTGTTAGGATGTTCAGGAACAACCCAGGAACCACCAAGCTTACCTAGAAATGAAACACCAGTGTCACTGAAACAACGAGGAGAAGAAGAAGTGGGTTAGCTTCACTAGGGTTAGGCTTAGCTTTCAAACCTAAGAATACTGCACCAGCTGCCACGTATAGTGGCAGTACAGTCATGCTCTGAGACTGTTTTGCTGACAGTGGTACTGGTGGTACTGGGAGCCCACCATCAAAAGAGGATTTCACACCACCTCCTCCCACCACAAGTCTTCATATTCATGAAGCAGATGTGAGGAAGCAGTTTAAGAGTCTGAATGCTCGGAAAGCTCCTGGCCCAGACGGTGTGTCTCCTGCCACCCTCAGACACTGTGCAAACGAGCTGGCCCCAGTGTTTTCTGGCATTTTCAACTCCTCACTGCAGGCATGTCATGTGCCTGCCTGCTTCAAGTCCTCTACCATAATCCCTGTCCCCAAGAAACCTAGGATCACTGGACTAAATGACTACAGACCCGTGGCTCTGACATCTGTGGTCATGAAGTCTTTTGAGCGCCTAGTTCTCTCCCATCTCAAGACCCTCACGACCCCCCTCCTGGATCCCCTGCAGTTTGCATACAGAGCCAACAGGTCTGTAGACGACGCCATCAACATGGCCCTACACTTCATCCTGCAGCATCTGGACTCCCCAGGAACCTACGCCAGGATCCTGTTTGTGGACTTCAGCTCTGCCTTCAACACCATCCTTCCAGACCATCTCCGAGGCAAGCTTTCCCAGATGAATGTGCCTGATCCCATCTGCCGGTGGATCACTGACTTCCTGACGGACAGGAAGCAGCATGTGAAGCTGGGAAAGAATGTCTCGGACTCCCGGACCATCAGCACCGGCTCCCCTCAGGGCTGTGTTCTTTCTCCCCTGCTCTTCTCCCTGTACACCAACTGCTGCACCTCCACCCACCAGTCTGTCAAGCTAATCAAGTTTGCAGATGACACCACCGTTATTGGGCTCATCTCGGACGGGGATGAGTCTGCCTACAGGAGGGAGGTTGAACGTCTGGTGTCCTGGTGCAGCCACAACAACCTGGTGCTGAATGCCCAGAAGACAGTGGAGATTATTGTGGACTTCAGGAAGCACACAGCCCCCCATCATCCTGACTGACACCCCCATCACCTCTGTGGACTCATTCCGCTTCCTGGGTACCACCATCACCCAGGACCTGAAGTGGGAGCCCACCATCACCTCCGTCATCAAGAAAGCCCAGCAGAGGATGTACTTCCTGAGGCAGCTGAAGAAATTCAACCTGCCAACACGGACGATGATGCAATTCTACACTGCAATCATCGAGTCCATCCTCACCTCCTCCATCACCGTGTGGTACGCTGGAGCCACTGTCAGGGACAAACAGAGACTGCAGCGTGTTGTGCGCTCTGCTGAGAAGGTGATTGGCTGCAGACTCCCATCTTTGCAGGACCTTTACACCTCCAGGACACTGCGGCGTGCAGCTCGGATCTCAGCTGACCCTTCTCACCCTGGACACAGTCTGTTTGACCTGCTCCCCTCAGGCAGGAGGCTCCGGTCCATTCGCACCAGAACCTCTCGCCATAAGAACAGTTTCTTCCCCTCTGCTGTTGGACACATGAACAATAACCATATGACTGTTCCCACCACTAACACATGACCCTACGCTGTGTCACTGCATCATTCGATGTTTGGCACTGATCACCACCTGCACTCATGTATATATCTTTCTACGTAGCACTTTAATTCTTATTCTCATGTATATATCTCATGTATATCTCATGCACATATCTTTCTACGTAGCACTTTTAATTCTTATTCTTACTTTTATTTTTTATAATAATGAATAAAACAGTTTTCACTCTGAATTCTTCCATTTCACCTTAATCCAACAGCTGACAGTCAAAACCTGGAAATAACCGGGTGGTCCAATAGAACAACTTACTCATCTACACATCAGAACTGTGATGGGAACGGACAAAGCAGGCTAACATTAAGTTTGTGGAATGGCCTTCCCAATGCACCCACCTAGGCCTCATTGAAAATTTATGAACTATGCTTATTAGTCATATATGAAGCTAGAAATACACCAGAAGCTTGTGGATGGCTGCCAAAAGCTTCTGTTGAAGTACAACTTGCTAAAGCACATTTAAACAAATATTAATGGAAATCTATGAATACTTTTAACCCTGTATGTACTTCTGACACTCTGAGCCTCTGTGGATTTCTTTCAGTAGATGTCAGCAGGGTTGGGTCTGTCATGCTTGGTGCTGTGGCAGGCAGGATGCAGAGGGATGAACTTAAAGAAGCAGCTTTATTGTGCTGTGCAAAAGACACTCAAAAAATAAACTCACGAAAAACAAACTAGAAACTGGAAACTAAAAACTAAAACTTGGAACAGGGAGCCATGAGGGGAAACCAGAAACATGGAGAAACTCACAGCACATGGGTGTGGGAAGTGGAAAACACAGGGCGTAAATAGACAGAGAAGTAGCTGTCAGTGGCAGTGTCATGGTTGGTGGTCGACCACGTGGCCAACGGTACTTCACAGGGGCCCGGCAGAGGTGACGAACCTTCTCAGGGGGTTCACCCATCCAGCTCTGGTTTCTCTGGTCAGGCCTGCACAGGACTTGCAACAGGCTCCGGTGATGGGTGTCCCTCATGCTCAGGCAGCGAGGGACCGCCTGCCTTGACCTCTGCAGCAGGTGGTGGCATGAAGGCTGCAGGGGGCTGGACAGGCTCGGCTGATTCTCCAGCTGGCAAGGCTTTGGTCAGTGGTTGTTCATCGATGGGCATGCCACTTTGCATATTAATGACCCATCGTTCCTTCAGTGGGCTGGTTTCAGTCATTGTGCAAAAGTACTGTTTATAAGATTGAAACCTGCAGTCAGCTGAGACTGAAGACGTCACTTGGATGAGTGATGAAACACTTCTCCCACTGAAAACGTCCAGATGAACAGAATCAACCTTTTGGGATAAACATACAACATAAATACACAAGAGGGTGATGAGGGAGGAGGAAGAAGAAACATATGGGGAACACAGCTGAGGCAAATACACATAATGGCAAGAGAGGAGGAAAACTGAACACACTGAACATAGGATGTGACACTGTCAAACAAACAGGAAACACTAAGACACATTAAAAATACCAGTCAACATATACTGGTCAAATACACAGCTAGACACAGGCTGGGAGGAAGGAGCAGCCAGAAAAATCCACCCGACCTGTTCCAGACCCTGACAAGACCTCGACTTCTCCTTTGATTATGTACTGTAGTTAAGGTCTTCAAGTCCTCACAACCTTCTGAAATCACCTTGATGCAAACTCAACCACTCAAGTAAGGAAATCTCAGCAAGTCGATCCCATTTTAATCCCCAGTGGATTAAAATCCCAGTCATTTCATATCCAACGAACAGAGCCCACTTTGTGATTTCCTTACCTGGATAATTGCATGCATCAACTGAAATTGTAAAAGTCCCCTGGATGACTGACAGATGTTTCTCCCACAGAAAATAATACTTCCAGATGAACAGAATCAACTTCCTGGGATTCTGAAATTGTTCCAGAATTTGTAGATGGTGTTTTTTTTATAGATTGGTGAACCTACCCCCATCTTTACTTCTTTACTTCTCCAGTACGTGCCATGTTACTGACATGTTGCCAGTTAGCCTGTGACTAAAATATGGGTTTCTGAGATTAGCAAATAGCATTTTATTTTTATTTACATTTTACAGTGTGTGTTTGTGTGTCAGTGTGCGTGGATAAGTGTGTGTGTATAACGTCTGTATTTGGTATATGTGCATTTTATTAAACTCAAGAAATGTTCATTATTGTTTTCCCCACAGGGTATAGCATATGAAAATATGACAATACATACAATCTGAATACATATTCAGTGATGTCCGCTGATCCAGTTGTGTTTTTCCACCTTTCAGGTTGAAGTTATTAGAGATTACTGCAGGTGTGGATGGTTTCATGGTATATGACCTAAATTTGGTTGAGCCCATGCAGAAAGTGAGCGCTGACACATATAAAGCTTTATATGCATATAAAGTTACAGTGATTGGCAAATGTGAAAGTGTGTGGCAATTCTTCATCTTTTCCAGCTCTTCAAGGGCCACACCGAAGGAGATAACCAGCTTGACCAGCTCCGAAATGACGTGACTGTATTTCCTGAAGACTTGCTATCCATGCCTTCAGTTAGTGGTTGCTCTTAGTGAACTGCAGAACACACCTCAAACTTTTAACAGTAATATTACAGTTAGCATTACATTTAATTGATTGAAATACATCAGATTTTAGTGTGGGTAGGAAGACTTCATCCAACAGGAAGAGGGAGGCTTTCACATCTAGATGATGTTAGGCATGAGTGAAAACATCCTCTATACCAGATGCATACGATATAGTTTTCTGTCCACAGAATAACCACTTTGCCTCATTTATTTTAGATGATGAATCAAACATTGTGTTCTTTTCCTAAAGATATTTAATTAGAATTATATATATAATATAATATATAAAAAGTTTTGGTGTGCTGTATTCTTCGTAGGGAGGAGTCACGCTTAATGGTTTGAAGTATAACATTGCAGTTGGTGTGCTCTTTATTAATGCTTGGCTATCAGGTTTGTACTTTTATATTATCCATGGAAAAATGCTTAATGCACTAAATGCTATATACATGTATGTTGATACCATTTTGTGTTTCTAAGGTAAAGGCCACTTCTTCTACAAAGGCCAGGTTGAAGATTCTGCCACAGCAGAAATTTCTAGATCGCAGGTGAGTTCTCAAAGCGAGCACCACAGAGCATATGTTGCTGAGATTCATGTAGAGCTTGATCTACACCCACAAGTAATTAGTATTTAGCATATATTTAAATGTTTTTGACAATGTTGTTTGGGAAACAAGCACATTTCTTTTTTAAATTTGCTCTAATAGATACATATTTAACACAGTGACTAAGATGCACCCTGTAATTTGTTTGTTTGTTTGTTTTTGTTTTTCATTCAGTGTCATGTGGCATGCTTCTTTCTCCTTTTAGCGGCATTTTTTTTAAAGTATCACTGAATAGGTTTTGCTTGTGGGTTAATTACTTCATGTAGTCAGTGTTGGGAAGGTCACTTGTAAAAAAGTAGTTTGTAACATATTCCATGAAGTTACTTAATGTGAGTAACGTGTTCTGAATACTTTGGATTACTTGATATATTGTCATGCCTTTTACAGCTACATGAATGTACTATTGCTGTGTGACTTATTACTGTTACTGAAGGCTACCTGCAACCAAGCTAACATTGTTAGCTGAGGTTAGTTCATCGACTGCAGACTGTTAGACTTGGTGGAGTAACAGTAGGTGGACATTAGGTAAGGCTGCACTTTTTGCAGCGATCTCATACAGAAAACTGTTTCTGTATCAGTAATATGTTTTCTTTCTGTCTGCTTTCAGAACTGCACATGATTATTTGCAGCTAGCAGGTTGCAATGCTGCCTTCATTAATAGTAATAAATCACACAGCAGTAGTACATCCAAGATACCGAAGTGGCACGTAACCCAGGTAGTTACCACAACTAAAACAAGCTAGCTGCAGTAGGCTAATGTTAGTTTTTTTTAAAAAGAACGTACTTCCAGATGTTTCTTCAGGTTGGAGTCTTTTGACGCTGAGAGCAGCTTGGTTGCTGGCAAACAGAGTTTGCATTGCACGGTCAGATTTCATCCCTTTCTTCTTTAAATGTGAAGTGTGTCGGAATTTCCAAGTAAGAAATGCATTGCTGCCCGTGCACTGCTGGCTCTGTTGTGCTGGACATTGTTCTGGTGTTCCCCAGGGTTCTGTACTGGGCCCCAAACTATTTCTTATTTATAAAAATACATTTGTAAAGTATCTGATATATTAAAACTGGTTTTATTTTCAGATGACACAAATAGTTTTGTTCTGGGGTAATCTAATGGAACTGCTGGGTATAGTTTGACAGGAACAAACTATGTAAAACCAAAATGATGTTATTTGTAAATCCTCAATTAAAGTCAAAGTGCAGATTGATCTAGATTGTGTGGAAACTGAAAGACTTCATGAACATAAGGGTCTTGGTGTAATACTGGATACAAAATAAGCTGGAAATCTCATATAAAACATGTACAGAACAAAGTTTCAAGAAGCATTTCAATATTGAGTAAAGCAAAACACTCCACAGTCTTCACACTCACCGTTCACTGATTTCACCGTATTTGAATTACTGGGCACTCAGGTCTGGGTGGAAGTTTTTCTCAAATTTCAGCCTGTAAGATTCTGGCACTCATTAGTTGTTTTAAAGAGCAAATGTTCTTTGGCCAGTTTTTAGAAGGGCTGATTGAGAGGTGGAAAGACCGTCGCATACAGCTGCTCCATCTTCATCTCTTACACATGAATGCCTTTGACCTCAAACTGCTCCTGTTAACTCCACCTCCTTTATGCACACAGCTGTGGCTCCACTGTAGATGTACCTGTTTGAGGACGGAGATTTAGGCAGTGGGGCAAGATTACCAGCAACAGCACCCAGTTGAATTCCCTCTACAGGAGCTTGCTTACCAAACAACACCTTTCATCCAGCTTTGTGCACAGAGCTCCTTCAGCTATTTTATTCTTGACATTTAAGGATACAGGCACATGAAGTTTGTTAAGTGTGTAAGATTATCTTCCTATCAAACTTAAACTCCATCTACTCTAGTGTCCCCTGGGCTAGGGGTAACCTAGTCCTACTATGAAATGTAACTCCCCACTCTCAAGTAAAGGACAGCAATGCAGAAAAATTCAGGATGCCAGACAGCAGTGTGTTTGCTTCAGAGGTGAGCAATGCCAAAACAACAAAGATTTGAATAACAAATCTTCAAGGTCCATAAGCAATAACCAAGAAAAGAAAATCAACAAAAAACACTTCTCACTGCTACTAATCTGCTGCCAGCTGTTCTGTATGTACTGTGGATACGTATTTACAAACATTATTTAACTGCTGCCTCTGTGTTGGGTGCAGAGATGCAAAGTGGCTGTCAGCTGGAGGTTAACAGACCGCAGTCCATCCAATCATGCAATCCACATCTACCAACTTCCACCCAATAGAAGTGGAAGCTAATCCGCCGTCTCCACCTGTGTCACAGCATACACATAGACATGCACTCGTTCACACCATGGAAGAGGGGAAACTGCGTGCACCTCCACACACTCTGTCAGTGCGCTCCAGGGCAGCTGTGGCTACAATGTAGCTGCCATCACCAGGGTGTGAATGTGTGGATGTGTAAAGCGCTTTGGGGTCCTTAGGGACTAAGTAAAGCGCTATACAAATGCAGGCCATTTACCATTTAATGGGAGGAGCCAACTTAACATGAGCCGTGATCATAGATCATAAGACCATGTTTTGCTTTGTGTCTTTGTCAGGTGTGGCAGTGGGTCCGTCATCAGACCCGGCTGGAGGACGATGGCAGGGTGGTGAGCAGGCAGCTGGTGACTGACCTCATCAAGGAGCTCATCATGGACCTCAGTCCCCACTGTGGCTCTGTTAGGTAAGCAAATGCACCCTCTTTGAAGAGGATATGGTAGGTGAGTGGTTCCAGTGACATCCTTCATTGAAGAATACAATATATATGTTTAATGCCTTCTTAATGTAAATAATAATTAATTTTTAATTGACTGATGAATCCTGTGTCCCAGGATATTTGCACCAACTTTTTTGATTAAATGAGAGTTTTCACCATAATCTCAGCATGGAGAAGATTTGTCAAATTATGCTACTAATGCTTTTAAATGTCACAGAAAATGTGGAAAAAATGGAAAAGTGACAGATTTTTTTGGGATACCTTTCTATTGCTTCTTTTACTGCAGAAAGATTTAATGAAACCCGAGTTTGTCTTAGTCGCATGATTTCTTTTTTCTGTCATCCAATAATTTTTGTTGAGCCATAATCAACAAATATGCAGTTTGTTTCAAGAGTGTTGGTCAGGGCTGTGCAGAGATGTTTGAAGGGGGGTGCTCAAAGTTAAAAGGGGCACATAGAACCAGGCTGAATAACAACAAACCACATTCATCAGGACTCTAATATGGAACTGCATCACAGAGTCATCAGGTGGGGGCAATGCAAAGCAAACGTAGCCCATGTTTACCTGCTGGGGTGCAATGTTGCTGCTGCTCCTGCGGCTGATAGTGCTGCAGGGCAGGGTTATGTTGATCTGAGACTGTAGACATTAAAAAGTCCACAGGAGAGATGGTAGCTGATTAAGGAAGTGTTATAAAATAATAATAAAATGTAAAGATTGGTGTCAGCACTTTGAACCATAAGGCAACAGATTGAAAAACTGTGAGAAATAAAGTGAAACTGGAATATTAGTAGGGCAAAGGAAAGAGGTGGCCATAGTAGGGTAAGAATGTAACAAAAAATACATGCACATAGAACACACACAACACATACAGTATTCTCCAGAATACTGTATATACTATGGCCACAAGTTTGCATCCTGGTGCTCTGACATCAAGAGTGGGCATTGGTTAATAGTCATCAGGTCATCATGTGACTGATGCAAGCCAGGTCCTTTTATTTAGCTAAACTGTGATTAATTAGTTAAATGTTATTGTTGAGGTGCACTCCGAAATAAAGTAAAAAAGAAAAATGCTTGAAGAAAAAGGCACATGGAGCACCCATGTTCTTTTGATCCTCTTTTGCTAAAATTTGTTATACATATATATATATATATATATATATATATATATATATATATACACCCAGCACGCCCCTGCGGGCGGTTTATCCTTCAAGCTCGGGTCCTCTACCAGAGGCCTGGGAGCTTGAGGGTCCTGCGCAGTATCTTAGCTGTTCCCAGGACTGCGCTCTTCTGGACAGAGATCTCCGATGTTGTTCCCGGGATCTGCTGGATCCACTCGCCTAGCTTGGGAGTCACCGCACCTAGTGCTCCGATTACCACGGGGACCACCGTTACCTTCACCCTCCACATCCTCTCGAGCTCTTCTCTGAGCCCTTGGTATTTCTCCAGCTTCTCGTGTTCCTTCTTCCTGATGTTGCTGTCATTTGAACCGCTACATCGATCACTACGGCCGTCTTCTTCTGTTTGTCTACCACCACTATGTCCGGTTGGTTAGCCACCACCATTTTGTCCGTCTGTATCTGGAAGTCCCACAGGATCTTAGCTCGGTCATTCTCCACCACCCTTGGGGGCATCTCCCATTTTGACCTCGGGACTTCCAGATTATACTCGGCACAGATGTTCCTGTATATATATATATATATATCTGTCAAGATCTCTGTCTAAATAAATACATTTGGGTAAATTCCCAGTTGATTAAACATGCAACTATTTTTCAGTGTATTGATTGCACATTTTATTGTGCAACAGCTTTTGCACGACAAAACTCGATGGGTCAGTTGAGCTGTGCACCAGCTGTATAAGCACTGACAGCAGCCCATTGGTTAATTTTCTAATTCATGATGCATGTATAACCTTTTAGAGTTTTCACTGAAACACCACATCCATGACACCTATAATTTCTGAACATCCTTAATTTGCTTATGATGCAAACTCACCTTTTAGTTTTTGTTTTGTTTTTGTTTTTGTTTGCTTTTTTGCAGTTACTTTGACACATACCACCTTCCTAAGCATTGTTGTAGACCACGTACACCCTTTCATGGAAACAGTTCCAATAGTCCATTTGGCTTAGAAAGGTTCTTAACTGAGAGACACGACCTGAAAGTATCTGTGTGGCGATCATGATTAAAGTTCCAATTCTCCAAATACTAAGGAAAGGAGCTTCAGTGCTTATTGCCTCCCTTAGCATAGGATGCACTAGACCAGGGGTGGGCAACTCCAGGCCTCGAGGGCCGGTGTCCCTGCAGGTTTTAGATGTGTCCTTGATCCAACACAGCTGATTTAAATGGCTAAATGACCTCCTCAACATGTCTTGAAGTTCTCCAGAGGCCTGGTAATGAACTAATCATGCGATTCAGGTGTGTTGACCCAGGGTGAGATCGAAAACCTGCAGGTTTTGGTTTTCCTAAACGTGCATGTTATAGCATATGTAAGATGATGTTTTCTTTTTCTTTTCTCGCTCTGATAAAATAGGGCGGCAGAGCAGGTCACCTAGCAGGTTGGTGGTTCGTTCCCCATCTGCATGCCAAATATCCTCGCACAAGACGCTAACACCAAGTTGCTCTCCGATGCATCCACCAGAATATGGATGTGTGTCAATTATAGACAGAAAACACTTATACAAGTGCACTGAAAATGTCTGAATCTGTGAGTGGGTGTTTGATGCAAGTTGTGTGCTCAGAGCAGCAAAGCACTATATAAAAACCAACCCATTTACCATTTATCGTTGCAAGATAGCTGCAACATTTCTGCCAGAGGGCAGTCTGAATAAGCTATTTTCAGGATTTTATCTTTCTTTTTCAGACAGAGGTTACACACAGCAGCAAACATGTTCCAGGAGGTGATCGCAAAGAGACATTTTCCAGACTTCATCACTACCTACCTGAACCAGGACCACACCTTCCTCAGCTCCCAGAACGCTGAACCCATGCAAGCTCTGGACAAAGACCTGAGGCGATCGAAACTGTGAAGCTGTGGCACTATATACCTCTGTGTGTGCTGGGGGGGATAGACACATCTGACAGCTCAGATATTTAAACCCTGCTTGAGACTGTCCTTTAATGGGTCACTGAACCACTATTACCAGATGTTTCAGGTCAAACCATTATGAGCTATCGAGGTCATCAGATGCAAGATGTGAGATGCAAGATCTCAGAGCTGTAGTGTAGGTGGCACATGGTGTTATAAGCCCCCCTCTGTTTAAAGATGGCTGTTCATTAGGTTATCTAAGTTCTTTTGTTTATTAGATTCCCCTTGTGCTTTCAACCCCTGTGGTAAGTCTCCTTTGTCCTTTATGTGTTTCATGTCTGCATGTCTTGTGTTGTCAAGTTCATGTTGTCGTGTCTGCGTCTCATTATGTTTCCTGTTTTATTTTGAAGAGGTCCTGTGTTCCTGTGTTCGATGTGTTTAGTTTTACGTTTCTCCTGTAACGTCGGTATGTGCATCTGTGTCAGCTGTTTCCCCATGTGTTCCCACTTCCCTCATTATCTTCCTGTGTGTATTTAGTCCGTGTGTTTTCAGGCTTTCCTTGTCTGATCGTCTGCAGTTTTTCCAGGCCATTCATGCTTCCATACCACATTGCAATGTTTAGAGCTTTTCTTGTCTGTTTTTCTATTCAGCGGGGTTTTTCATGGTTCATGTTTCCTTTCTAGTTTACCCAGTTTAGGACATTGTTTAGTTTTGCATTGTGTTCACCATTTTATTTTTGTACCTTTTCCTGCCTCAATAAAAAGCTCATCTTCAGTTAAAGTTGAGTTGTGGTATGACCTCACCTGGGTCCACTCTTCACACTTCACACAGTTTGCCCCGGCAGACTGGACAAAGGAGGATTCCTCCTTCAGTCCATCTGTGTTCTTGGTCTAAAATGCAGACAGTACAACTCTGTATCTAACCAATAAAGGACATTCTTGGATGTCAATGTTCACATTTGGACTGACTGTAATTTGTTATTATCAGCAGATCCTAAAAGCCTTTGTTAGGGTGCCTGGATCGTTGACCCAGTGTTTTGTGTTGATGGGTTTTTGAGTCTTGTTTAATCGTCACTGTTATGTTATCTAGTTGAGTTGATCTGTATTTCTAGTTGAGGCTGTTTGTTATTAGCTCTCGTCTCTGTGTCCTTCCCTCAGTGCTCGCCTGTGAAGTCTGTCGCCCTCCCTCTCCTCCCTCTGTTCCCTGTAGTCAGCCACAGTCTTAGTGTGTGTTTAATGTGTTTCTTGTTTTAGTCTCACAGTGTGCTGCCCTGTGTGTTCCATGTTCAGCTCTGTTTCCTCTATCTTGTGTTGATTTTGTCCTATATATTGCTATATTTATATAGCAGCAAATCACAATCCCTCACTGACCCTGATAAAGATAAGTGGAAGAGGATGGATTGGATTTATTGAACAGGCCCCACTAGTTTAGAGACTTATTCCTCATGAAGAACGAAACCAAGACAGAACATCTTCAACCGCTCTTTAACTCGCTAACGAGGGAAGCCTTGGTCAGAACCAGGCAGTGGAGCAATGCTCATCACCTGTCTCTAGCCCAAATCTTTCAAAGAGCAGCTTCCTCGCAGCTGTTTATTGACATGACAGTTACAATACACAATAGTTTACAAGCACCTCCCACCGCAAACCCCCCCAATGGTTCTAAGACAAGGCACTGTGTGTGTGTGTGTGTGTGTGTGTGTGTGTGTGTGTGTGTGTGTGTGTGTGTGTGTGTGTGTGTCCTCCTGCTCACCAAAAGGATCATAAAAGCAGGAAGCTTACAACACGAGAAACAGATCTTTCAGATAGGATGTATCTACAATAAAACCTCCTCCAGCACAGAGTAGCTGGAGAGGTGGAACATCTTTGTTCGTATAGTTTGAACTAAGACTTTACAAATTTAAGAAACACAATGACAACATTCAACAATTTGACTCCAACAGAATGAGCACATAAAAACCCTCACATGCTGTTCAGGAGTTCCACATGAACTTGAAAAATCCATTACTGGAATCCTGAACTGGAACGATCTTAGAAGGTGGTAACTGTGCACCACTGTCCTGAAATAAATACTCAATAACCAACAGAGTTGTGACATTTTAGTAATGTGTGCATACATGTGCTGTAATACTGACTACTACTATAATGATCTCGTGTTTAAAGCTAAAGAACACCTACCTGCCTTTAGTCTTCATAAGTGTTATAGTTTTATGTGATTAGATTTATATGATCTGCTCATCATATGATGAGATATGAGTTGGTGTCTCTGGTCTCTGATGAAAATGTCAGAATGCAGATCATCCAGATCCTTGGGAAAAATGCACCTGATATTGAGTCAAAGATGGAGGAAGCTGTGAGTCTGTTGGAGTTGAGAATAATATGGCAAGAAAAGACATCCTTCTGTTGGTGAAAAAGAGATTAGGCATTAGAGAAAGGATGGATGAACCTGCCCATGTAGTAAGACTACAATATAGGTGTCATGATACATGCTGTGGCAGGCAGGATGAGGGAGCTAGCCCAACTCAAACTAAAAAGAATTAACTGAGGAAGGCATCTTTAGTTTACTGTAACAAAAACACTGGAAAACTAGGAACACAGAGACTCATACAGCAACATGAGACGATGCAACAACGGGCAGAGGAAAAGGGCTTAAATACAAAGAGGTGTAACGAGGGAAGTGGAAACACAGCTGGGACCGATCTAACATACTGAGACTGGGAGAAAGTAAAACAGAAAACACTAAACACGGCACTTGGAACTGTCAGAATAAAACAGGAAATATGTAATATGTAATATGTTGTGGTCAACTGTATCAAATGCTGCACTGAGATCCAATAAAACTAAGACTGACATTTAGGTAAGGAACCGGAAGCTGCTCACTCTCTGATGGGGGTGTGTACTTCTCTGCACCTCCGGAAGTCCACTATCAACTCCTTTGTCTTTGCGACGTTGAGTGTGGGATGGTTGTCTTGACACCAGTGGGTCAGGGCGCTGACCTCCTCCCTGTAAGCCGTCTCATCACCATTGGTGATAAGACCCATGTCAATAGAAACTTGTACCTAGTAGTCAGTATAGTCTTTTAATAATGTAAGTTTGCATATGATAGAATACTGCATGATGACCTCTTGTATTGACTCAGACTGTTGTTTATAGTTCACTGTGACCCGGGAAGGACGAGTACCTGCTAGAGAAGAGCTTAACGAGCAGTTTCACTTCGTGCCAGGTAGAGAAGCCTCTCCTGGCACACACACACACACACACACACACACACACACACACACACACACACACACACACACACACACACACACTCCAATGTAATAAACGACTGCACCTACTGTTGTATATAAGTAAAGACCAGGTCAGTGGCAGAGCGCGAGTCCCGGAGCCCTCGCTCTCGTGCGAGTGCTCTGTGACTGCCCTTGCATGCAAGAAAACTGCTTTTCTCCTCTCTGATTCTCAGCTGAAGAACTGTCTTAGAATATATCTCTTGACAACCCACCACTGTAGTGTCGTCCGCAAACTTCACAATGATGTTGGAGTTGTTAGTGGCTGTGCAGTCGTAGGTGTAGAGTGAGTACAGGAGAGGGCTCAGTACACACCCCTGTGGAGCACCAGTGTTCAGTGTGATGGGGGATGAGGTGATGCTGCCCAGCAGGCTGGGACTACAGACAGAGAGAGGGAAAGGTTGAAGATGTGTGTGAACACTCCAGCCAGCTGAGCCGCGCATGACTTGAGGACGCGGCCGGGAATCCCGTCCAGACCAGTAGCTTTGCGCGCGTTCACCTTCCTGAAGCACTTCCGCACATCCTCCTCAGACACAGTGCGCACACTGTCCGGTCTCATGGTGTTCGCTGTGTCGAATCTAGCGTAGAATACGTTTAGATCCTCACACAGAGAGGCCGTGGTCTGCGGTGTGCTGGGTTTCCCTCTAAAGTCTGCGATTGTGTTTAGTCCCTGCCACATCCTCCGAGCGTTGTCAAACTGTTGCTCCACCCTGTCCCTGTACTCACGTTTGGCTGCTTTGTCTGAATCTTTTACTGTTTTTCTGCTTTGTTCACTCCAAGTTTGACAAAACCCACAGCTCACAAACATCGCAGCGCAATCTCAGTGTATTTAGCTGCTTTTTCCCTAAACACAATCAGCTGACTGAGAGAAATGCCTGTAGTCATCCACTTTGGTCACTGTGAATGTTGAAGGAGCTTTGTTCCATAGACACCTTATACTAGTGTTTCCTGCACTTAATCCAACACTGCTATGTTCTATTTAAACCCAGATTCCTTTTATAGTTTGCAGTGAAATTTGTTAAACCGTTGCTTAATGGGACAGAAGTACACGTCACTCTTTACTAACACATTGTAGATGAGTTTATTGCTGAACAGCACAGCTAACAGCCTCACACACAGTAGATTTTTAAAGTTGTTGTGTACAATGGTTTAGCCACAGAACTAACTTCCACTTTTGATAAAGATCACTCCACCTGCATATTTCTTGAGAAATGAAGCGTCTTTATTAAGCCCTTATTTATAAATGTTTACACAATAATAGACACCGTGTGCTCTGTGACATTATAGTCTTCTACTT
Source organism: Copadichromis virginalis (assembly GCF_057382275.1). NCBI lineage: Eukaryota > Metazoa > Chordata > Actinopteri > Cichliformes > Cichlidae > Copadichromis > Copadichromis virginalis. The sequence goes on from NC_140619.1 coordinate 2,365,083, forward strand.
CTGCTTCCATTGGTTTGCATTTTAAACTCCCAGTCTCTCAGGTTGTTACAAACGGCTTATATTATTGAGAAAGAATCAGTCTTTCAGAGAAACATCAGCCGCCTCCTTTGTAACACTCTGTGACCATCCACAGCTGTCGGATTTTCACCACATCCTCCCCCACTAGATTGTCGTATGCCTCGGTGATGGCGTCAAAGACTTTTGAGGAACAACAGCAATGTTGAGCCTGTTCCAAAATTTGAATGTACATGTGTTGAAGGTGCGGGTCTTGTTGAAGTGTTAAACATATTGTTCTTTAATCTGTAGAGCAACAAAAACAAACCTTTTAATTTTCTTCAGCTTGAATCTCGGCAGGTTCAGCATGTTCTGAGGTAACTGTTTACAAGATGTTGTATCCTATCCAAAGGTTCTTTGCAGTTTTACATTGAGAAACATTATCCTTAACATATTTGACCCTCATAAAGTACTATGGCCGTCACACTGTCATTTATAATTGTTTAAATAACTCGTGTCTTAAGTCATCCCATCATACAGAAAATAAAAAAGTCGCGTGGTTCACTTTTACATCACAAAATGTTAGAAATATAAGTCGTTCATAACAACCTGAGAGGCTGGGAGTTTAAAATGCAAACCGATGGAAGCAGAAGTAGAAGACTACAATGTCACAGAGCACACGGTGTCTATTATTGTGTAAACATTTATAAATAAGGGCTTAATAGTGTCACCACCCAGAAACGGATCACCATGTACCCCAACCAGAAGCCTTGGATGAACCGGGATGTTCGTCTCCTCCTGAAGGCCCGCAACACCGCCTTTAGGTCAGGAGATGCACACGCCTACAGCACAGCCAGGGCTAATCTAAAGAAGGGCATCAAAAAAGCCAAACACCATTACAAAAAGAAGGTAGAAGAACACTTCTCCAACTCCAACCCCCGACGCATGTGGCAAGGACTCCAGACCATCACAGACTACAGGACCACCAAACCCTCCCCCGCATCCTCTGATGTCTCCTTCCTCAACGAGCTCAACAACTTTTATGCTCGTTTTGAGCGAGGGAACCCCACAACCACAACCAAAGCAGACGTGACGCCAGACCACCTGTAGCTCCCGTTAGCCACCACGCGGACAAGTTCTTGTTTACAGATGATTTATTCAATGTTCGGCGACAAGATCACTCAGCGTCGTCATCATCATCATCATCGTGAGAACTACCCAAAGAAAACAATTGCAATAAGCAACATGTTTACAATAACTCTTATCACAGTAAATCCAAACAATAAAGGTATAGACACATAAATGCCCTTTTATGGCACTTTCATTGAAACTGAAATTAACAGAGGCACCCTGAACACACCTCATTGCCTGCTGTAGCCAAACGGGAGAAAGTCCGTTCTTCGCACGAGCCGCTACTCCTCTCAACGGTGAGTCCACAATTGGGTTTAATTTAACTTAACTTAACTTATGTGTTCTTTAAAACTTAAGTCCAGTTTAAAGCAGTAGGACGATGCAGCTGAACTCACAGAGCGCCATGCTTCTCTGCTCTAGTGTCACCACAAACTCAGTCCGTGCTGCACGTTACTTCCGCTACCACCAATTACAAAACAAAGTTCCACAATTAAAGGAAACTTACAAATATAAACACAAGAAAAACATTGGAACACTTCACTGTTAGTTACACTCCCACCAAATCACCTGTGATTTTCCCATAAAACGTAACATGTATGGATATAACAAGAAATCACATTTAACATTAATTGAACTTGTGGATTGGCAAAGTGACTCTTCAATTAGCCTCCAGTAGAGTTACAGTCTTTTGAATAGGTCTCTCCAGATAGGTTGGTTTTGTGGTGCGCCTTCCTCTAGCATCTAGAGTTGAGTCACTGATCAACAACCTCACACTTCTCACCTTTCCATCCTGTCCCAGATAGACATCTATGATCCTTCCCATCTTCCATTGACTACGTGGAGCAGAATCATCCTTGAGAAGCACAATATCATTGACTTTCGCATTTCGTCTTGCTCTGTTCCATTTTTGTCTGCTCTGAAGATTCAACAGATATTCCCTTTTCCACCGTTCCCAGAAGCTGTTGGCTAAGAACTGTACTCTGCGCCATCGTTTTTGCAGGTACACATCTTCCTTGATAAACTTTCCAGGAGGTGGGGGAATAATGCTTGACTTCATTGTCAGAATGTGGTTAGGTGTCAAGGGTTCTGGACCAGATGGATTGTGCAAATGCTCTGATGTTAATGGCCTGCTATTCACAATTGCCATAACTTCGTAGAGGAAGGTTCTTAACGAACTGCTGTCGAGCCTTTTAACTGCTTGGTCGAGAACGGATGCCAGAACATTACGCACGGTGCATATTTGGCGTTCCCAAACCCCACCTTTATGACTTGCAGATGGTGTGTTCATAACAAACTCACATCCAATTTTCTTGAGGTTCTCTCCATCCATCTCCTTCATGGCTTCAGCGAACTCGTGCCTTGCACCAATGAAATTGCTGCCTTGATCACATCGAATTTGCCTGACACTTCCACGCAATGCAATAAACGAACGCAAGGCATTGATGAATGCATCAGTTGTTAAGTCCTCAAGCATCTCAATATGTATGGCTCTTGAGCACATGCATGTGAGTAAAAGCCCATAACGCTTAAGCTCCTTTCTGCCATCCTTGACATAGATAGGCCCGAAGCAGTCCATCCCACAATATGTGAAGGGTGGAGACAACTCCGTGCGTTCTTGTGGGAGGTTCGCCATCCTTTGTCCTTCAGTGTTCCGTCTAAACTTCCTGCATTTTGTGCAGTTGTAAATATGAGAGGAGACTGCCTTACTGCATCCAAGAATCCAAACACCATTGGCTCGCAGCTCGTTAACAGTCATACCTCGACCTTGGTGCTGCACCTTTTCATGATGATGCTTGATGAGCAGTGTTGCCAAATGGCTTCCTTTAGGAAGGATAGCTGGGTGTTTCACATGGGGGTGAAGACTGGACATTGTTAAGCGCCCTCCAACCCTGAGTACACCCTGCTCATCAAGGAATGGGTTTAATTTGTGCAATTTATTTGCCTTGTCAATTGCCTTGATTTGCCCATTAAGCTTGAGACTCTTCATGGTTTCAGCAAGGTGTGTTGCTTGAACCAGTTTGATGAGAAAAACTTCTGCCTCCTTACGCTCCTGCAAAGTGGTGGGTTCACTAAACCTTGGTTTGTGGCCTTTAGCTGCCCTTGCTCTGCGTTTCAGTATGGCTACAGCTTGTACTGCTCTTGCCCAATCTGAAAACCTTTCAAGACGATCTAGCAGTGACCTCTCTTCCCTTGAGTGAATTTTGTGGACATGAGTCTTTCGTAACTCTGGGTCATCTTCTGATATTTCTCCCACTGTGAACACACTACTTGGGAGGTTTAGCTGCCACAGAAAATTTGGACCTCTAAACCAGTTAGATGCCTTGAGCTGTTCTGCTGTCTGTCCCCTAGAAGAGTGGTCAGCGGGGTTGTCTTCTGAAGCAATGTAGTTCCATTGGTCAGGATGTGTGCTCTGCTTGATACGTTGGACACGGTTTGCTACAAAAACATGAAATCTCCTTGCATCATTGTTGATGTAGCCAAGGACAACCCTTGAATCAGTCCAAAAGTATTCCTGCAGGCCTTCCATTTCAAGCTCTCCCTGGAGCATGTCACTTGTGCGCACTGCCACCACTGCTGCAGAGAGCTCAAGTCTTGGTATAGTTGTTACCTTTGAAGGAGCTACCCTTGCTTTCCCCATCACGAGGGAACCGTGCACTTCTCCCGATGCGCTTATTACTCTCAGGTATGAGCACTCTCCATAACCTGAGGCACTGGCATCTGAAAAATGATGCAGCTCGTATTTCACAACTTTGCCAAAGCTTCCTGGTAGGTAGCATCGTTGTACCTTTATGGTTGCTAGATCTTGCAGTCCTCTCAACCAGGATTCCCACTGGGGCAGCAGATGGTCTGGAAGAGGATCATCCCAACTAACTCTCTCGAGACACATTTGCTGGAGGATTTTCTTTCCTAAAAGGATGAAAGGTGCGACAAAGCCAAGCGGATCAAACACCGAGGCCACGGTGGACAATACCCCTCTTCTGCTCATGGGTTTTTCTTTCACCACCACTCTAAACTGGAAATCATCTGATGTGACACACCATTGTACACCAAGGGCTCTCTCCATGTGTGGTTCATGAAGAGCCATATCCAAGTTGTTGGCTCCTCCAGCACACTCTTCCTTTGGGATTGATGACAACACCTGCTTACTGTTGGAAATGAACTTATGCAACCTTAAGTTGCCAGTGTTGCAAAGCTCCCTTGCTTCATTCACTAGCTGGATTCCCTTTGCTTCGGTGGATACACTAGTCAAACCGTCATCAACATAAAAGTTTCTTTCTATGAAGCGGACGGATGCTTCGCTGAAATTCCCCCTTGCCATTGCAGCAAGATGTTTGAGGCCATAATTAGCACAGCCTGGAGACGAAGCAGCTCCAAACAAATGGACTCTCATGCGATAGACTGCTGGCTGTGCTTCTAAATCTCCATTCCCCCACCAGAGAAAGCGGAGGTAATCTTGGTCTTCTGCCCTCACGTGAAATTGGTGGAACATACGTTCTATGTCACACATGATTGCAACCTTTTCCTTGCGAAACCGACACAAGACACCAACAAGGGAATTTGTCAGCTCTGGACCAGTCAATAGATGATCATTTAAAGATGTCCCCTGAAACCGGGCTGAACAGTCAAAAACAATGCGGATTTTCCCAGCCTTTTGCGGGTGATAAACACCATGGTGTGGGATGTACCACACTGGGTGTTTGTGGAGATCAGCCTTGGGGATCTTCTCAGCATCTCCACGCGCTATGGTCTCTTCCATGAAGGTTTTGTAGTCCTGGTAATATCTGCTGTTTCCCCTTAATTTCCTTTCTAGGTGCTTAAGGCGATGGATAGCACACACCATATTGTCTGGCAAGCTTGGCCTTTCTCGTTTAAATGGAAGAGGCATCTCAATATGACCATCTTCTTTGTGTTTGATTCCTTGTTTCAATTTCGACAAAAACTGGAGGTCATCTTGAGAGAAGTGATTGTCCTCAGCAACTCTCTCATTAAAGTCACATTCAAGCGCTTTAATTATGTCAGATGAGATGACTTCCTTGATCTGTGTTCTGCATACATAGTGAACTTCCTGTTTGGGACTTGATGGAAGCTGAAGTTCCGGTGTCACTTGCCTTGTGATGACTTGATGACTCACTCCAATAGTGTCTCCACAGTCTACGTATGGGCTGCCATGTCCAATAATGCTCCATCCCAAGTCTGTTCTCTGTGCAAATGGTTGATTTTCTTCACCGCACACCACCTCTCTAGGAAGAAGTGCCTGAGAACAGTTGTAGCCAATTAGTAGACCAACATCACACCCTTGACGAGGAGCAATCCTATCTGCAGTCTCTGGTGTGGGTATGTGGTCTCTGTTCGCCGGAATGAACTTTCTTGTGTAGGTTGTAGGAAGAGTTATTTTCTTCTCTGAGTTGAATCCTCTAACTTGCAACCCAGAGATCCTTTGGCAAGCTACAACTTTGTTTGTAGAGGCCATAGTAGATAACTTTAGCTTGACCTGTTCCCCCTTTGCATTTAGAGAATCTGCTGCCTCCTCAAGAATGAAAGTTGTGTCACTTTGCGTATCAAGGAGAGCATACACAAGTGTTTCTCTGTCAGGCTCTTTCATCATTGAAACCCACACAGGAATGATTGTAGATGTCTGAATGTTGGTGTTGTCATGCTGAACTCTGTTGGATGTTGCTTCACTTATTGCTATAGCTTCTCTTTTTTCTAGCTGTTCATTGCTTTGTTCTCTGTGTCTAGCTTCCTGCCTTATTCCTTCAGTCTTTCGTGTCTTTTGTTCTCTTTGATCATCGTGTAAGCAAGTTGGATGCCTTTTCTGGCATGTACTGCAAGTGCTTCTGTACTTACAGTCTCTCGAGTGATGTCCAGGCTTTAAGCAACCAAAGCATAGCTTATTATCTTGAACAAACCTGTGTCGTTCCAATATTGGTCGTTCCAAAAATTTTCTACATTTGTACAGACTGTGGCCTGGTCTTTCACAAAACAGACAACTGCTGGCAGCAATCTTCTCATCAGTGTTTGTTGTTAGAACTTTAGCTGCAGGAGTCTGGTTTCGTTGTGGCTTGACCTTTTCTCCATCGCACTGTTTCAAGGCATGGAGTGAAGTCACAGGATTGCATGCGATCCTGGCTTCCCTTATGAGAAACTGCACAAACTGGCTAAAGCTTGGAAATCTGCCAGTCTCCTCCTCTATCGTCAACACTTTCCTATTCCACCTTGATGTCAACCAATCGGGGAGCTTGGAGAGGATTTTTTGATTCTCATTGCAATCATTAAGAACCTCTAGACCTTTAATCTGGCTTTCCGCAGCTTCACAGCTCCGTAGAAAGTCCACAAATTCCTGAAGTTCCAGACTGTCCTTGGAGCCAATTCTGGGCCATGCACTGAGTTTGTCTCTGAAGGCTTTGGCAATAAGGAAGGAGTTTCCAAATCTCTCATCTAATACTTCCCATGCTGCCTTATAAGCAGCCTCAGTGCCTAACAGGAAATAGTTTTCAACAGCCTTCTTAGCTGGTCCACTAACGTACTTGCACAAATAGTAGATTTTCTCAGAGGCTGGTATGTTTTTTCTTTCGATTAAAGTTTGAAAGGCAGCCTTCCAGTTCTTATATTTTAGCGGGTCACCACTGAATGTTGTCGGCTCTGGCATAGGAAGACGACTGGCACTAATAGAATCTGCTAATAACATGGCAAGTGCTGCGATGCCACCATCATGCTGTTGATGTATAACAGCTTGTTGTGGTAAGTGTAACTCTGGTGAGTTATGTATGTGACTTGTGTGCTGAAATCGGTCCCCTTCCCTTTGGCTTTCAGTTTTACATCCATGCAGTAACTGCTTAATTTCTTCTTCTGAATCTTCATCTTGCTCTTGCTCATACACTTGCATGGTTGCCTTAGCCACCCTTAACTGTTTGAGTGCTTCCAATCGTTCCAGTTCCTTGCGTTTGTCTTCCAAAAGCTTTCGCCTGGCAGCATTTTCAACCTCAAGTTTTGCTTGTAACTGTGCTTCTTCTTCCTCCATTCTTAAACGTCGTCTGCAGGCTTCAGCTGTTTGTTCTGCAATCTGTCTTTTATCTTCAGCCTCCAGCTGCAGAAGCTCTGCTTGCTGACACTGTTGTTCATGAAGGATTTCCAGTGTTGCTTGGGCTGCAGCCATTTTAGCAGCAGCTTCTTGTCTGCTCATGGATGACGCACTGGAGAACTTAGAAGCGACTCTTGATGCAACGTGTGACTGTTTGTATTGACTGGAAACCTGTGAGTGCTTACTGACGCCATATGATTTCTCAGACATTAAAAAAGATTCATCTACATTAAACTGTGGTTTGACTGGTGCCTTTCCTCTCAAACGTCTTTGTGCAGTCTTAATAACAGTTCTTGTTACCTCCTCGCAAGTATCAATTCTGCGGCGTGCATTGTTATCAGGAATGTCCACCTGACGCCAGTTTTCATATGCTGTGTTTAGTTCGCTGGAAGCAGTATTAATGTTGTTTATTATTGCTTGCAGCTCTTCATCTGAACAATTGTCAGAAATTGAATGGTTAGCATCCTTTGCTAGAACCTTCCACTTTTCGTACTTGATCTTAAAACTTTGCTCCAACTCCTTAATCCTTTGGTTTAACATTCCTCTTCCCTTTTCAGTTAAGGTTCTTGACCTCTGGCTTTTACGAGGTGGGTTTTGAATTTTTTGTTGCGCACACTTACTTGTTGATGGATGAACATCTGATGTTACTCGAACTTCTTGTGGACCATCTGTATTTTGCAGAGGAGAACTGCACAGTGGAGGGTTTTGCTGAGGCCTGGTCACAGTCTCTGCCTCAGGATTGTCACTCAGTTTAGAGAGATTTGTGACTGACATGTTAGGCTAAGTAAAGGAGTCTGATAACATAAAATAACACTGCTTATAGCTTGTAACAAACTTGGTTACTTCCTTTGAATAAAACCTTGCATAAAATCCAGGACTGCTTTAGTAGCTTATTCTTATAACCCTTAAACACATGTCTGAAATCACTAACAACCCTTAAAGACACATATTTTTCAAACTCATGATCAATTGTAAACTTGAACCTTCTTGCTTGCAGCTACAATGAAGCCACTTCAGGACACCCTTATTAACACTTTAAAGCATCCAAACTTGCAAATGGTCTTCAGGTTAATTTTCTGCAGCACACTTGAGAAGATCAATATGTCCTTTCTTTGAATTGTTAGGATGAGCAAACCCGTTCTTGGCTTCTGGCAGGAGCTTGGGGACCCTTGTAGACACGCTAGAGATGACTTATGTTCCTTTCTTTCTCGCCCACTCACAAGGAGCAGATGAGTTCTCACTGTAGCTCCCGTTAGCCACCACGCGGACAAGTTCTTGTTTACAGATGATTTATTCAATGTTCGGCGACAAGATCACTCAGCGTCGTCATCATCATCATCATCGTGAGAACTACCCAAAGAAAACAATTGCAATAAGCAACATGTTTACAATAACTCTTATCACAGTAAATCCAAACAATAAAGGTATAGACACATAAATGCCCTTTTATGGCACTTTCATTGAAACTGAAATTAACAGAGGCACCCTGAACACACCTCATTGCCTGCTGTAGCCAAACGGGAGAAAGTCCGTTCTTCGCGCGAGCCGCTACTCCTCTCAACGGTGAGTCCACAATTGGGTTTAATTTAACTTAACTTAACTTATGTGTTCTTTAAAACTTAAGTCCAGTTTAAAGCAGTAGGACGATGCAGCTGAACTCACAGAGCGCCATGCTTCTCTGCTCTAGTGTCACCACAAACTCAGTCCGTGCTGCACGTTACTTCCGCTACCACCAATTACAAAACAAAGTTCCACAATTAAAGGAAACTTACAAATATAAACACAAGAAAAACATTGGAACACTTCACTGTTAGTTACACCACCAACCTCTGACTCTCTCCCCCACCGATGTAGGAGCGGTGCTGAGCAGGATCAATGTCCACAAGGCTGCAGGCCCTGATGGCATCCCCGGGCGTGTTCTCAGAGCGTGTTCTGGGGAGCTTGCAGGAGTGCTCACAGACATATTCAACCTGTCCTTGGCCCACGCTGTGGTACCGGCCTGCTTCAACTCCACCTCCATCGTCCCGATACCCAAAAACTCCAACCCATCTTGCCTCAATGACTACCGCCCAGTAGCACTCACCCCCATCATCACTAAGTGCTTAGAGCAGCTGGTCCTAGCACACTTCAAATCCTGTCTCCCCCCCACCCTGGACCCCCACCAATTCGCATACCGCCAGAACAGGAGCACAGAGGATGCAGTCTCCATCGCACTGCACTCTGTCCTCTCACACCTGGACAACAACAACACCTACGCCAGAATGCTGTTTATAGACTTCAGTTCAGCATTCAATACAATCCACCCCTCACAACTCATCAGGAAACTGACAGACCTGGGCATCAGTTCCCTCATCTGCAAATGGTTACTGGACTTCCTGACCAACCGCCCCCAACATGTCCGGCTGGATAACCACTGCTCATCTACAATCATGATGAACACCGGTGTACCACAAGGCTGTGTGATGAGCCCTTTCCTCTACTCCCTCTTCACCCATGACTGCAGACCTGCTGATGGTTCCAACACCATCATTAAGTTTGCAGATGACACCACGGTGATTGGCCTCATCAGTGACAACGATGAGGCCGCCTACAGGGAGGAGGTGGATCGTCTGGCTGAGTGGTGCGACAGAAACAACCTGCTGCTTAACACCGAGAAGACCAAGGAGCTCATCGTGGACTACAGGAGGAATGCTGACCCACATCCACCCATCCACATTAAGGGGACGGCTGTGGAGCGTGTGAGCAGCTTCAAGTTCCTGGGAGTCCACATCTCCGAGGATCTCACCTGGACGACCAACTGCTCCAAGCTGGTCAAGAAGGCTCACCAGCGCCTCTTCTTCTTGAGGACTCTGAGGAAGAACCACCTGTCCTCAGACATCCTGGTGAACTTCTATCGCTGCACCATCGAGAGCATCCTGACCAACTGTATAACAGTCTGGTACGGGAACTGCTCTGCCTCGGACCGGAAGGCGTTGCAGAGGGTCGTGAAAACTGCCCAGCGCATCGCCGGAGCACCACTTCCTGCCATAAAAGACATCTACAGGAAGCGGTGTCTGAAAAGGGCTGGGAAAATCATCAGAGACCCCAGTCACCCATCACATGGACTCTTCACCCTCCTGCCCTCTGGGAGGCGCCACAGGAGCCTCCCAGAGGGCAGGAGGGTGAAGAGAAAGTCAAAGGAGACTCACTAAAGCTTTGTGTTTGCAGTGATCCAGAGTAGGATGGCACGGTTGGCTCCTTCAACATGAATGGGCTCAGAAAAAACCGACCCCCTCCTCAGAGGCTGGAAGCATTTTGTTTTTCTAATGGAGGCTAAATCCTTGTGTTCAGCTTCCTCCTATAAAATGTTTGCAATTTTACTTAAAAAAGAATAAAATAAGACTTAAATATGTTTACCCAACATGAAGAAGCATGCTACGCTCACTAGTGTCCACAGTGATTGATGCTCTACCAGGTGCACACGGACCAGACCATCAACAAGAAGCTCAGTGAGAAGGCAACAATTGTTGTGCAGTTATTAAGAAATGAAAGAAATATTAAATTCCTATAAATCACCTTCTGTCTTGAATTCCATCCTATGAGGTAATTATGTTCAAAACAAACTTTATTTTCTAGTAAGAATGTACTGACTTTACTCACATAATAGCACATATGTAAATCTATTGTCTGTTGCTACGTTGCAGACGGGGCCTCCACACCTAAACAGGAAAATGAGTCATTGCTGTTGTGAGCTCCAGTCAATATTACAGGCTGTGGTCAGCTGACCTGTGGTGCTGCTCCGACGTGCTCTTTGTGGATTTACACAACTAGATGTAAGCAGATGTTTCACGGGCTGTCTTAATGGGCGATCGTGGCTCAAGAGTTGGGAGTTCGCCTTGTAATCGGAAGGTTGCCAGTTCGAGCCCCGGCTTGGACGGTCTCGGTCGTTGTGTCCTTGGGCAAGACACTTCACCCACTGCCTACTGGTGGTGGTCAGAGGGCCCGGTGGCGCCAGTGTCCGGCAGCCTCGCCTCTGTCAGTGCGCCCCAGGGTGGCTGTGGCTACAATGTAGCTGCCATCACCAGTGTGTGAATGTGTGTGTGAATGGGTGGATGACTGGATATGTAAAGCGCTTTGGGGTCCTTAGGGACTAGTAAAGCGCTATATAAATACAGGCCATTTACCATTTATTTAATACCAGATGGTAAATGAAACTAAGCGTTATCAGCCTTGCACGTGTCCTGTCTACAGGAAGCGGTGTCTGAAAAGGGCTGGGAAAATCATCAGAGACCCCAGTCACCCATCACATGGACTCTTCACCCTCCTGCCCTCTGGGAGGCGCTACAGGAGCCTCCGGACTAAGACCACCAGGTACCGGAACAGCTTCTTCCCCACAGCTGTCAGACTCCTGAACTCTGCCTCCTGACATCTGACCCATGTTAACTCATGGACTGAACACACACACACCCACAATGGACAACTGTACCCTCAAACACACAATAATAACATGGACTGAACCACCACTC
>NC_140619.1:2981794-3159294 GCF_057382275.1 Copadichromis virginalis
CACGCTGTCATGTTGTTTTCCAACCTGTGATTGTGGTTTTTGCTGTCTCAGATCCTGAGGTTGCAGTCTTCTCTAGAAGAGTCCCAGCTGAATGAAAAACAGCTGAAACATAAGCTGGAAATGCAGACCGAGACGCTGAATAACAAGACGGAGGAGCTCCGAGCTCTAAATGAACACACACAGAGTTCCATGACGTCGGAAATGATAGAGGTGCAGATGAAGATCACAGAGCTGGAGAACGTTAAAGTGAGTGACTTACAAAGGAAGGTTCTACAGACGGCTCATTCTCACAGCGACAGTGTGATAATAGAGACCATCCAGAGCTGAGCTGCTATGTTAAGCTGTTCAGAGAAAGGCTTGTGGATCTGACAAGCTGCTTAGTTTTTCCAGATGTTTTTGGTCCTTTGAGCACCACAAAGCATGTACCATCCAGGTCAACTAACACGAGAAGTACCTAGATGAATAAAAATCATTAATGGCATGAGAAGAAGAGGTGTTGAATCAGCATGTGGTGTAATCTGTTCATCTACCAGGTGGAGCTGGAGCAGGCACTGCAGGAATCGCAGTACAAGGAGCAGCAGCTGGAACTGAGCAACAGCAGCCTGCAGCGGCAGCTGGAGCGAATCACCGAAGAAAAGGAGGAAAGGCAGAAAGAAGCGGTGTCCTGGTTCAATGCATTAGAGGTGAACATGTTACAGTCTGCTGTTCTCTGTGTTGTGCAGTCACACCAGGGTGGAAATGCCTGGAAAGGTCTTAAATAAGCACTTTCACTAATCTCAAAATAGATTAACAATATAATAATCTAAAAGTATTAATGGAACGATTGAAATTAGGCAAGTAGGAGATGATATTGTGCATTTGATGAAGCTCGTACTTGCTGCTTGGTTGGTTGTGTCCGACTCTGCTGCGGTCACGTCCTGTGATAGTCTAATCAGGGCAAAGTTGATAATACAATCCAATTTTGAATTCTTAGAGAAGCGTGTTTAGTTTCACACAGTAAGCATTTCCACAGACTGTCGCTTCAGTTGTTGTCTTTCTCTCTCTGTAATGACAGAAATCTCGTGAGGCCAACAGGGATCTGCAGATCGAGTTGGATCAGGTTCTTCAGCAGGCCCAGGATCCAAACAGCAAAGGGAACTCGCTGTTTGCTGAGGTGTGTCACACTTTCCTTTGGCAGCAGGTCTCTCTGTAAGTCCAGAGTTGTGCTTGAATCGAACCTGGAACCTCAGTAAATGGCTCCATGTTGTGTTGCAGCTGGAGGATAAGCGGGCTGAGATGGAGAGGCAGCTCATCAGTGTGAAGGTCCAGTACCAGTCGCTGCAGAAAATACACGCCTTTAGCAAACAGCAGATGCAGCGCTTGAAGGTAGCGTGCGATAGCTCATCTGGTCGGTCGCCGGTTTGTAACTGGTTGGTGGTTGGCTGACAGTATGGATGTGCGTGTTTGGTGCAGGTGCAGATAGCCACTCTGATGCAGCTGCAGGGCTCCAGGGCTGACCCTGCTCAGCTGGAGAGACTGCAGTCCATGCTGTCGGAGAAAAATGGAGAGATCCAGAATCTGATGACTAAACTGCAGAGGCTGGAGAAGGTGGAGGTGAGAACGTAACAGTCAGTGCAGTTTGTAGAACGACTTCACGTTGAGAAAGTGTGTGCGCTCGTGCGAGAGTAACACCTGCCCTGTTCCACAGACAATTACACAAAATGCTTTTAGAGCAGATTTACTTCACGTTAGTCCTACTTACTGAAAAAAACTTTCCCAGCAGACTAAGAGGTGCTAGCATAGCATTTATAAATTAGAGCTGGATATTAACAAGTCCAAAATCTACAGAAAACTACAGGCTCAGATAGAGCCTTGTCTCTAGCAAATGGGATGTTTTCTGCTTTAACAGGAGCTCGGCTAAGCCTCTCACATAACATGAACTTGTGCTGTTTTACTTATGAGATAAAATGCTACACCTGCTCTCCTAGATTCGGACACAGTCACATGTCGTTTGTTCCGTGTGTAGATGTTATTGAAGTCTCAGCCAGCTAATCCGGCTCCAGCCGATGATGGAGATGGCCAGGATGAAACATACTACACCGACCTGCTCAAAATGAAGCTCAGCAACACTCTGTGAGTTTGGCTGTTTTCTGGCCTTTTGCTTGACCATCTACAGGTTGCCTAGAAATATAATGATCTGAATAAAAGAAAGAAATTGTCAGTTGGCCTTTCTTGCCATCAAAATGAGTCTGGATCCATATTTTGGGACAGATGTATCCATAAATGTCTGATTATTGGCTCGTTAGAGCAGCATACAATCTTGGTTCACTTTCATGGTAAATGGACTGATACAGTGATTATTCTGCTCTGCTTGAACACTGAAAGTGCTTTAAAGAAAGGTCAGTGAAACAATGTTAAACAATTTATCTTTAATGTGAGATATTCAGGTTGACACAATGAGAACGCGTGAAAAACATGTTGGAAATGTAGCTTTAAAAAACGAAACAAAAAAGACAACAGGTTGGATCGACGGGAAAAATACATTACAGGTAAATTTATGTGAAGAAGCCAGTGCTTTGAGCCCCATTCATCGGGAGACAACTTGAAGTCCGCCACCTTATAGACAGTCCTTGGGTGCTTAATGTAACAGTGTTGTTGGACTTGGATGAAAGTGGGAAAACGGCCACAGTAATTAGGCTCAGACGTTAGAATAGAAGTAGAATCACTGTGCAGCTGAAGAAACCATCACAAGAACAAAAGAGGTTTTATCCATTTATAACGGATTTTTCTGTCTTTCGATCTTTATGCAGGAAGTCTGGGTCAGGTGGTTGGTTTTCTTGGTTTCATGAATCAGTGCTTAATTGTAAAACACATATTTGTCTGCACTGGGAAGATTTGATATTTTCAGGATAAAAAATAAACTGTTACTGTAACAAAGAAGGTTAGACTTCAGTTATTTCATCTACATATTTAACTTCGGCTTCAAATAGTGTGCGTGTGCGTGTGTGTGTGTGTGTGTGTGTTAGTAAGGATGCAGAGCGTCTGAGAGATGAGCTTTCTCTTCAGAGGATGAAGTCTTTGTCAGAGAGTCAGAGAGCTCTGGAGCTGGAGAGGAAACTCTTCACATCTGAGCGGCTGCTCAAACAGGTAACAGGCTGCTCTCACTGCAGCACTTCCCTGTGTTAGTATCTCTTACAAGTGCCGTTTAAAACTACAAAGCAGATGGAAGCACAAGAGGTAGTGTTTTACCTCTAGGTAGTGTTTTCTGTGGAAATCTTAAATAATTATAAAATGACATCTAAAAAAGTAACAATTAGAGATGGCACGATACCACTTTTTTATGTCCGATACCGATACCGATATCATAAATTTGGATATCTGCCGATACCGATATGAATCCGATATAGTGTTTTTTAATCAACAAAACTGTTTTTTAAAATATCTTGCTGCATTTTGCAAGTCTGCAAGTTCATACTCAAGTTTAAAACAACAACTACACTAAAGCTATTCTGTTATACCTGTATAGAAAAAAAATATTTCATAGTTCAGCAATACTGATCAATCTAATAAACTTAGACCTACACCATCCTCCCTATTCTGGTATTTTAAAGAGTACTTAGCGTAAATATTAAGCAACCTAACTAATAGGGTTCCAACTCCCAGCAACAACAAAAATAAATAAATAAAAAATAAGGAACCACCCCTCACGCGCCACCTCATGATGCTTAATCGACGTAATCAACCTTAATTTGATGCAGTGTGAAAAAAAATGCACAGAAATCAATTATTTTTCAAGAAATATTAAATAGATTCAACATCTTTCTTCAACAAAATTGCAGACTGCACAGATGGTACCTTCCCAAAGTAAAAAGTACTATAGCTTACTAGGGTATATATTAGACTTAATAGTCACTATATACAGTAATGGACTTCTATTCATTTTACATCAAATTAAAACTTTGGGTGTCAGATAATTATTTATTAAAAGCTCGACATTTTAAATGAGAATAAGAAAGAAAAGTATGTCTTTGTGCCCCCTTTTCCCTGTTAATGCCCTATCGGCCCCCCTGGCTAAACTTTGCTAGATCCGCCCCTGCACAGTTACCAGCGTCAGCTACGTAGAAAAAGATCCTGGTGTAGAAAGAAATATTAAATAAATTCTAACAATAGCTTATCAAGCTTAAACGTTCTGCTGTTGTTCAGCCGCTGGTTTCCTCTTTCTGGTGCAAAGTGGGCCAAAAACAAACCAGAGTCGCGGACTCGGACAGAAAAGCCGATCAGCTGATCATTTAAGCAGTTTCACGATTGAAGTAGCAGCCGGAGAGCGAGAGGCAGTCGCTTGTTAAGCTTAACGCAGGAATGCTTTACAAACATTCAGAGATGGACTTACACACTTGCTTTACTTCTCTCGGGGATAACTTTGTCGGAGATGAAATGCCGGGTTGCTAGCAAAGCTCCACATGCTATCCAGACCACCGACAGGTCCGGCATGCCACAGCCGCTCTATCACGTGATGCATACTGCTCCGAGTGCTAACGTTCTGAGGTGAGTTACGGCGTGTTGCAAGTTTTGCGAGGTGCTTTCGTGATATTTAATGGATCGGATTACATTTTTTATTTTTCTCCGATATCCGATCCAGTAATTTAGGTCAGTATCGGACCGATACCGATACGTAATATCGGATCGGTCCATCTCTAGTAACAATACTAAAATAACTTCATGGTTTTACAGTAATCGTGTAGCTCTAGTTGGTATATGTACTTGGTTTGTTTCTTCTACTGAGCTGTAAATTTGAGCCCCATGATGGGATTTTTGTAAGGAATGTGGACTATTGTATCTGCTGTGATCTTATATTTGCTATTTGATTGGATATTTCCATTTCCTGCTGCAGGCTCAGAGTGACAAGATCAAGTTACAGTTGCGAGTAGAGGAGCTCCAACACAAATATGAGCCAAAAGGTATGTAGCATAGCGCGCCCGCTCTGTACACATGTACACATGCGCCGGGGTTGTTGCAGCTCTGTAACTGTGCTGTCACCTGCAGAGGCAAAGAAGAATCTCATCCAGAAGAGAAAGAGAGAGAAACTTCCTGTTGACATCACACCCTCCGTGGAGGAGGCACCGCTGGACCGGACCAAGGAGGCCGTTGCTGTGGTGACAGATACAGCGGACCCCGAGGCTGACATGCGTCCTCCACTGAGCTCCTCAGCAGGTGTTTCAGAGGCTGAGCCACGGCCTGCAAAGTGTGTGAAGATCAGTGAAAACGAAGCTAGTGTAATTCCCAACCCCAGGTATGTACTAACAGCAGGGATGTGTACGACCAACTAAGTTCTTGGGAGTTTAGCGTTGGCTTTAACCCCGACCTTGCAGAGACGCCAAGGTAGTTTACATGACTGTACATAAATTTCTGTCCACAAGTTGCAGCTAAGGCATAAATACAGGTGGTTTTTCTGTTTAGGGGATTATTAGTAACATTTTGTCTGTATTTGTTAAACTGGAAGGATTTCATGAGTTTTAATCTTTGGTTTTGAAAAGTTGAGGCATTGTTCTCTGTAATATCTATGCTCCTCGTGATGAAGATGATGGGGGTGATTGTGATTGGCAGTTTGATTCTAGTCCACAGTAGGGCTGCCACAAACGATTATTTTGATAGTCGACTACTCACAGATTATTTTTGCGATTAGTCGACTAATCAGATCATCATCCATTGGACGTAAAACTACAGCTTATTGCACCAGCAGCATCTGCTCATATAACTATCATTAGCTTACAGCTTTAAGTGTTTAAGGTCTGTGCTAACTAAAAATAAAGAAAAGATGATAGTTTATTACATTTTAATGAAATTTGCAGATTGTTTCGGTGAAGTTTAATAAACTCCTTGCTATCTAAAATATAACAGGACACTGGAGTAAATTCTGGAGCATCTCACACTTCTGATAATCAGCTGTCTGCTTGACGTTTATTCAGCTGTGCAAAAACTATAACTTTAATCTCAGCCAAACCGATTTACTCAGGAACAAATAAAATACAAAAAAAAAAAAGCCAAACAACAACATTTTAAGTTATCTAAGTGACTCATATATATTTAACCTGAGGAGTGAAAGACGGCGGTGGGTTTGAAAACGATTTGCCGGGAGTCCGGTGTTCTCACGGCTCTAGTTAGCCTAGCCTCCGGCTCGCTAACGAGCTAGTGGGTAACAGACGTCTCCGAAAACGTCGGAGCGCTTTTGAAAATATGCGGTGTCTTGATAAACTGAGCAGATATTTGAGGTTTACACAGCTACATTCTCGCCTGAAAATATGTTAAACGTTTATTTTGTGACCCAGAAAGAATAATAAGAGTAATATTAAAACTAACTAGCTGCCGCCATTGTTGGAAACTAAGCAGGGCCGCGCTATGAATTCTGGGACACAGCTGCTTCTTCTTCTTCTTCTTCGGGGTTTAACGGCAGCTGACATCCTTGTACATGCAGTGCTGCCATCTTCTGTTTCAGTCCGTTATTACACTCTTAAATCCTGCTACTTATTCCTGCGTCTTTTGTGATCTTACAAAGTTTCAAACGACGCGTCGACTATTAAATCAGTCGTCGACGATTTTGATAGTCGACGTAATCGTTACTAGTCGACAAATCGTGGCAGCCCTAGTCCACAGTGTGATCTTTGAGTGGAAAATTTAATGTATCTTGGTTGTGTTTTGTTTTTCCAGTAGATTTTGTAGTCTGTGTTATTGGAAATACTGATAGTTGGTATAGGAGAGAATGTTTGTCTCCACTGTTGCAATTTGGCCAATAAAAAAAAAGGCCTTTGATAGCAGAGCATGACTTTTGTCTTCCACCCCTCACCCCCGACCGCTCATGGCACATGGCCCCACCCCCCCGGTTCTGATGGAGGTTTCTTCCTGTTAAAAGGGAGTTTTTCCTTTCCACTGTCCCAAAGTGCTGCTCATAAGGGGTCATATGATTGTTGGGGTTCCTCTGTTTTCTCTGTTGTCTTTACCTTACAATCTAAAGCACTGTGAGGCAACTGTTGTGATTTGGTGCTATATAAATAAATGTTTCATATTGGGAGGGAAGAATTGTGAGCTGTAGAAGCTCGGGCATCCTTAAAGAGTTACTGCGAGGTTGGTTTATTCTAATTTCTGACATAGTGGGTCTAGTAACTAATAATAAAGCATCAGGCCTTTTTTCCCTGTGAATTGTTATGTTCCTTTAATTTTATGGTTTTGTCATATTGCTCAAAGAAAATTGCAAATATTTTAAAGTGTTTAGTGTTCTTCTGAATCAGTGACTTGCCAAATCCATATTTGAAGCTGAGTGCTGAAGAGAAAGGTCCTGTTTACTTTGTCAAATGCTTTTTCTTCTAATGACACTAATAAGCTTGTTTAAAAATAAATAGTCTCAGCGCAACTTTAGTCCTGTTTTGGCACATCGTGTTGTTGACTAAGTACAGATGAAAACTGTAAGATCAGGAGCCGAATGAGCAGTAACTGAATTGTTTTTGGTTGTTCTCAGCTCTCCTTCAGCTGACTGTAAGGAGAAAGTGATGGAGGAGAACCAGCAGCAGAATAAGCGAGAGGAGAGGAGAAAGAAACAGAAAGCAGTGGAGATGATCCATGTCAGTTCTAACAGCAGCATGGAGAACCAGTGCGCTCAGCAGTAGGACTCATCAGGCCTGGACTACACACCGTCACATGTGGACATGTATATGATGCTGCTGTCATTTCTAATAGTCTTTAAAATAAAACAACTTCTGTTCTTATAAATATTATAATTATTAATTTGTTCTACAATTGTACCCACACATTTAAATCTATTAAAATGTTTCCAACATGCTGTATATTCATTTTTTCAATTCTTTCTTGTTACATTCTGTGATATGCAACATATCTTTAAAATACATCAAGTGCAGTAAGTATACATACGTTTCATATAAATATACTCTATAACTTTCTTATTTTCTCTAGCCCACATAATTAAACATTTCAGTTACATAAAACATGTGAATTTTGATTTTATGTACTGTATAACCTGTATAATAAATATGTGTAAAATATGCCACCTCCTACACCAGCTGCTGTATCCCGTTTATTTGAATATATAACACGCTACACCAGCAGGGGGCAGCAGCGGGAGGTTTGTGTACTGTACCGCAGCTCAAAGAAGAGAAGCTGTACGTGGACCAATGAGAATCGACGGAAAAGTAGAAGCTTTCGGATGTCTGCGGGAACTGTCAGAACAGGTGAAGGCATCGCTTCAGCTTCACTGCTGCTCTACTGTCGCTCGGACTGGTGAGTGTTTGCTAACCTGAACGCTGTCGCCGTCACGGAGCGGTCCTTGGTCGCAGCTTTCTGGTTCCTCGGGATTTGGGAACTCTTAGCTGTCAGCTGTTACGGCGTTACTTACGTGCTCATTGTGTCGCCTAGATATGCAAACATGTGTAGAGCTGTCATTGTGTCACTTTTTTGGTAGCCAATCTGTAAAGACGCTCACAGCCCGGTGAGTCACGCCAGACTCTATTCAACATCTTGACTTTTTAAATCGACATATTTCTCAAAGCAGATTATCACCAGAGACGGAACAAAAAGTAGTTTAGTCCCATTTTTTGGTTAAAACACGAGATTAGAGAGTGGAGTTTTGCCCCGGGCTGGAGAGCAGTAATAAGGACCAGTGGTGTAGTGGTTAACCCCCCTCGTAAAGCTCATGCAGCACCTGAAGGTAGCTATGATTCTGACATGCCGTGCTGTGTATTCCAGTCACCATGAAGCTGATACCCTTTCATGTCGGGGGAACCTCCTTCATCCTGGCCGTCCTCTTGGTGCTGCATTACTGTCACATAGCCAGCATTCTTGGCCACAAGGTAGGTTAAACCTTTTGCTCTGATAAAGTGTTTAAAGCTCTCAGATGTTCTCGAGCATGTCATTTAGTTTCGCTGCACCTGTGATAAGATGGATTTGGCAGCAGTGGTGGGTGGAAAGAGCTGCTGATCAAAGCCTGGCTGTGGGCAAACTGAAGACTCGTGAGAACATCCACGTGTGTTTCAGCTGCAGCTGGGACTTGGCTGGAATTAGCGGTGTGATAAAAGCTGTTACCTTTTAACCCAGGTAACTCTCACTGGTAACCAGTGTTGGAAAAGTTACTTGAAAAAAAGTAATCAGTAACTAATTACTGATTACTTCCCCCCAAAATAATCCGTTGCTTTACTGATTACTTATTTTCAAAAGTAATTAATTACTTAGTTACTTTTTTAAAACACTATTTACAACCTGAAGAGGTGATAAAGCGATAGATCTTTCAGCCCAATTCTACTTTTTCTGCATAATCCATCATACAAAATGTAATCAAATGGAAAAGTCTCTTTTTAAAACTTGTTTTATTAGTTTTAATCTTTTAACTTTATGCATCAAGCAAAAATTTAATTATATGCAACATTCTCTGACTGGAAGAAATTAGTTTAACATTTAAACCTATTTTCTGCACATTCCAGCACATAAAATAAAATATTTTTTGTGTTTACACTCAGTCTTTCAAATAGATGCAAGTAAAACACAGCAGAAAATAAATAAAGTCAAAGACTCAGCGGTCCTGTTGCTCTATTTTCACCTGTAAAGCAGGAGTGGGGCAGGCGGAGGTTTACCCTGGTGCAGGTGTGCCGCGGTCAGTGGAAGGATACGGCAGTTTCTCTGTGAACGTCACATTCCCGTCATAGCGCACTCAGTGCTTCCTTGGAAGTTTAGGGGTTTTTTCGCTGTAAAAAGAAGTTTTCTTCCCACGCACAGCGGACACTAATGTTTTTGTCACTTTTTATGGAATCAAACTCAAAGTAAGGTCAGTACTTCCACGCTTTAAACGCTGCACGCTCATACTCTCTCTGCACTCGATATGTGATCCACTGTTTCACTAACGTTGCACTGGCTTACGTCACTGTCATGAGACATTCTCGCAAAAAATCACGGTTTTAGTAACGCAGCGTCCCTATGGGAAAGTAATCTAATTACCGTTTTTGCAATAGTAATCCCTTACTTTTACTCCTTACTTTAAAAAAGTAATCGGATTACAGTAACGCTACTGCCCATCTCTGCTGGTAACAAATGAAGACATCAGTGTTTTTATGGCAGTACACCATAAATGACAGTATCTTGTAACGGGACTCATGCAAAGAATAAAAATGAAGGGCTGCAAATCAGCAGAACTGGTCTCCTTGTTTTACATGCTAAAAGCGATGATGCCTTTGTTCTGTGCACTGTCGCTTCTCAGGAGGAATGTGACTCATAGTCTAAAGGGGCTGTGCATGCTTAGTAACACTAAAGAAAAGAGAGGCGCTGTATAAATGCAGGTATATTTCCATGAAGTTAATTAGCCTCTTTAGAGAGAACTTGGAGTGTTAGAGCTGGAGTGCTCGTATGCTGATGTAAGAGCTATGAAGTAAAAATAAAAAACAGCAAGCACCATCAAAAATGGCATCTGAGTTTGAATGAAACCCAAAGAAAGGTGTTTGTCATTAAACCAGGGAGGTGTCTAAATTTCTTCCCATGTTTCTCTTTGTGCAGTCTGGAGGCGATTTAATCGTGGTGGAAAACCCAGAACATGAGGCTGTAAACGGTGAAGAGGAAGACGTGGCAGTAGATGATGTGGAAGATGATGAAGGAGATTTAGACGTTGTCCAGCCCAGTGAGCAGTGGCAGACACTTAAACCAGGTCATGCCCTCAGTGTTTTCCTTCACAGGGCTTTTTCTCTGGTTCTGAATAATGACAATCAGTCCTAAGATAAACACAACTTTGTGTATGATCTAATGCTTCAGATGAGGATAGACCTTATATAGATGAAGCCTCCATATGGGATTTATTTGATCCTCCTTTCATGTAACCTCACAAAGGTTGTTACTAAAATGATGATTTTGCATAGAGAAAATGTATCTGTGAAGTTTAATCGTGCCAACACAGTTATTGTGATAGCCAATATTTGTTAAATAACCATTATTGACGCAACAATCAACACTTACCCATGTTGCAGTTCCTTTGGTGGCTCCAGAAGGGAGTGAGTCCCAGTAGCTGTAGCAATCTCCATGGATGTCCTGTTAATAAGGCCAACGAAACGATGTTTAGTCTCTTACAAGCTGGTAACAAAGTGTTGTCTGGTTCACCCTTAAACCTAGCTGGTGTTTTTTCTGCTTGAATGATTCGGTGTTAAGTGGCTTAACAAACCAAAAGGTACAAAGTCTAGAGTGGAAAGAAGTGAAAAGCAGCCAGTGCACAAAGAGGCTCTGAAAGACTTTCAGAAAGCAGAAAATCTAAATGTAGCAACAGGAAGGGTGGTTCAAAACATTTTCAGAGTACTTCATTACAAAAATTCACATTAGAGTGTGGCAGCGTGTAATTGTTGTTATTGACAGACATGATTTGCTGCACATACTAAAGGCCTTTATGCGGGACCTTATATCACATATACACAGCCATTAGCTGACTCAAACATCGGTTTGTATTTGCATCCATCCATTTTCTGCTGTTTCTGGGTCGCATCAATCTGCGAGCTCACGAGTTTCATAATATTCAGCAGTCGTATAATTATTTTGAGCAACTCTGTCTGTGCACACACAGGTCAGGCAGTGCCACAAGGTTCTCACGTGAGGCTGAATCTGCAGACAGGTGAGAGGGAGGTCAGACTGGGAGAAGAGCAGCTGAAATACTGGACAGAGGAGCACAGGTGGGGGTCCAGGCTAAAACTTCAGTCTGCAGACAGTAGTTTATTTCGCTCCCTTTAATACTTCTTCCAGCAAAGTGCACCCAGTAGGGGGCAGTAGTAGGAAAAGATAAAATGGCTTTGCAGTAAAAGTGTACATTTGCAGGGAGGAAGAAGCGCTCCGGTCTTCCTTTAATCCCGATGAGCTGAAACGAGCCATGAAGAAGATAAAAGAGGACTGGAAGCTTGGAAGCAAGGACACAGAGCAGAAGGTAGCAGCTCAAATGCCACTGTTGAACTTCTGATTACATGCTGGCAGCAGAAGCTTTAAGTGTGCCCACATATGAGCCTTTACTGTGTGTCTCCACTGCTCGCTGGGCGCTTCTAGGACTCTGTGGCTTCTAAGTTTCGCACAATGGAGGAGTTGAAGAAAGACATGGCTCAGCTGGACCTGCTGCTGGAGACGGATGTTCAGGTACATCAGTGTTCCTGGATCTCACGTATGATTGTGACGTGACCTTGAGTGAGCTGTTACTGTGAAACGTTTTGAGCTTCAGTCAAATGAAGTTTCTTGCATGTGTAGATAATGAGGCGTCTGCTGGAGCAGTTCAACAGCAGCAACTCAACTAGCGAACAAAGACTGAGCATCCTGACGGAGCTCGAATATCTGGTGCATCAGGTAACACACACACAGGATGATGTTTCACACTGTGGTGAATTGTCCCGTCTCTAACCCTGCATGCATGCTTGTATGTGTGCTAGGTGGATAATGCTCAGACTCTGTGCTCCATGGGGGGCCTCCAGTTCCTTTTAGAAGGTCTGAACAGCTCTGACTTCAGATTACAGGAAAGCTCTGCTTTCGTCCTGGGCTCTGCATTAGCCAGGTATGATATTTAGACTTGATTAAGCTTGATTAGTCTGATGTTCCAGATGTTCCAGATATGCAGATATGTCACTTCTTGCTGTACAGTGGTGTCTGTGATCACATCGAGCTTCTGTAGCTGTTTAAAATCAAAACAGGTGGTTTTTAAATACATTTTTGACTTTTCTCTGCAAATTGTGCACAACATTATGTTTTGTTCTTGTTTACTATGTGACTGAGTTGTAATGCAATAACCCTGATTGCGATGGCACTCCAACAGTGCTGCAGCTTATCAGATGAGATCGTATAATGTCACAGAACACTGGCTGCACAACATGTGGTACATCATGGTTTTGGGTTCTTTTTGGGAAAAAAACCAAATTTGAATTTTGAAAGCCAAGCAGCAACTTCCAGGCGTCGAAAAGTTCCAAATAATAGTCAAATAAATAGTTGAATATGAGTCTTGAAAGTCTCAAATCTCTTCTGAGCAAAACACTTGAGTTGAAAGCAAACACGACTGTCAGCGTTGTCACACTTTGTGTGTCCTGCAGTAATCCAGCAGTTCAAGTTGAAGCCGTGGAGAATGGCGCTCTCCAGACACTGTTAACCACGCTGGCCACTGCTCAGCAACTCAGAGTCCAAAAAAAGGTAAGCACACCCACACAGCTTTCAGTTTATGTTCAGAAAGTTGGAGACAACACGTTGCACAGAGAGCTTGACAAAAGAAGGCAACTCGACTTGTTTAGGTTTGTGAAGATGCTTCACCTCTCATCCAGGAAACTCTCAAGACTACCATGACTTGTAAGAATGAGAACCGCCACAGACACACACACACACACACACAGCTGAAGAGTGTGTGTGTATATGTGTGTGTGTTCGTTCTGTCTAGGTTCTGTTTGCAGTGGCTTCCCTCTTGCGTCACTTCCCCTATGCACAGCGTCACTTCCTGACACGTGGGGGTCTGCAGGTCCTGTCAGAGCTGTTCAGGACTGACAACAGTGGAATTCTGCGTACACGCATCGTCACCATGTTATACGATATGATTACTGAGAAGGTACAGTAGACGCACGCTCCTGCTCCTCGATTCCAAGCCCAGTGCAGTGCTCCTCTTCAAATACAAGGTCTAAATGATCTGAATGATTAAAGTTGGTATCAGTAGGTTGGGACTTTCCAGTGCCCAGCTCGTGGGATCGTTCTCATGATCTCTTCTCTCCTCTTCCAGGAGCTGATCTTCCAGGGAGGTCTGGACCCAGTACTGGACGCGTCTCATGATGAGCGGCGGCGTCAGTACTCTAAGGTGTCTTTGCAGGAGGAGCTGTTGGAGAAGGGCTGGTGCATTCTGGTCCCACAGCTCCTGGAGTCTTCAGAGAATGACTACAGAGAGAAGGTGGGTGGTTTCATCTATTTTGCATTAATAGTATAACAACTGTTAAAAAGAACTTTCCCTGAGAGTCGGTGCTGTTTTTTGCAGGCTCTCCGGGCTTTGTTGGCAATGGCTCCAGTGTGTTTGGATCAGTACCGCTCAGACGGCTCTCTGCAGGCTTCTCTTCACTCTCTGAAGCAAGAGTACCAGGACATGATCCAGTCAGAAATAATTCTAGCAGAAGAGAACACCTACTTTGAGGAGATTGTAGAACTCATCGATGCACTGCAAGTGAAAATGAAATGATCAGAGGACAGCACTTTGACGTTTCATATGAACATGGCGTACATCGAGGAGCTGGCACTTTTACTCTGTTGGGGTCAGTCGATCGCAGAGCAGTGGACAAGGAACACAATTTTGAGGACATAACGAGTGAGCTGGAAGACAGATCTGCGATTAGTCAGCATAAACACAACCAACAAATACTTCACGTGTTGCCTAAAAATGTTCTCCACACTTCTGAAGCTGTTCGTATGGCCTCTCTGAGAGGTCACATCGAGGGTGATTTTACCATCAATAACGTTGCTTTTCTTCCAATCACTGTGGTGTGTGGGTAGGGTGGTGTAGTCCAGGTATGTGCTCCAGATGCTATAGAGGATGTGCACATACTGACTGCACACACACCGCTAATCCCAAAGAGCAGTGATCCCTGTTGCTGTATGGAGTCTCTTCTGGTTGCCGTCACAAGTGAATGTGTCACAGAAGGAATTGGTTCACAGTGATGGTGGCATGGTGATGGCCATGTAGTCCCGCTGCACGTTTGATAGGAAGCAAGAGCTGGGTCATGTGCTTTGCAGCAACGTCACTTTGCCAGGATGTAACTGGCTTCACTTCCTCTAACATTAGACATCAGGTTGAGTAAGTGCGCGTGTTATGGGTGTTAAGTCAGTTTCATGCAGAAGGCAGCGTCGGCAACGTCTGACTGATCACAAACGTGGATGTTTACTGGCAGCAGAGCGACGGATTTTATGAAGACCGTCAAGCAACGCAGCAACCACGGCTGAAGTATCTGAATGTGGAATAGAGTGCTGTACATACAGTATTAAACAACACTGTATGATTGCATGTTCAAGGTTAACCCTTAAGTTGCTGTGCTTATCCCCAGATCCCCCTCTGTATGCCTCATGAAAACCAGACTTTGTGACCACATGGGGATGTAAAAACTGTTTGACACTTAATTTTAAAGTCATGCCGCTCTGTGTGGTGGACAGTGTGAATGATACTGTAACATGAACGAGTGTTGTTGGTGGCATACAGACAGAAGGACATCGTCTGCTGTGCCAGGTGTAGCAGTCCACTTCCAGCTCCTCTAGGTCCCGACCTGAACCCACTGCACCACCCCTTCCCTGCAGCAGAGCCACAGACCACACCCCCACCACAATTACTGTTTATGTAACTTAGGCAACCTGACTTCACACCCAATGGAAACACATTTTTCATCTGTTTTAAAATAAGAAAACAGGATTGTATTTGAAATGTTATTTTCTAAGACTAATATGTTCTACTCTATAGGTTACAGGAAATTTAAGCGTCTGGTAATACAAGTTATTGCAACTAACAAGAATGTGCTGCAAGTTGCAGTAGAATTTGGATAGATTTAGCTCTTTTGGGGTGTGGTGGGTTTTGTAGTAATATTTTCACTCTGGACTGATAACTTCAACATATTCATGTGCTTATTTATTTGAAAAAGATGGTGTTCTGTTGATGTATGTTCGAGAAAATAACGTATAGCTCCACAATAAAAAATGAGTGTTTCCAGACAAAAATGTTCACTAAACTTTCTTTTAGATTATTCTCTCTGCTGTATTTCAGTAAGTGTGCAGACACTGTAGATGTATTTGCAACCGTGCATGGGTACAAGATAGATTTTCAAGATTAATCTGGTAAAGAATGCAAATAGATCTCTTCCCTGTGTAATTCTGTGAATGGCACTTTGATCACTCGGTGTTGTCGCATAGATCAGATTGTGCTGCCACCATGAGGTGGAAAGAGAAATGACATTTTAGTAATTCTGTTTGTGGTCGCTGACCGTAAATAATACATCTTAATGTAGAAGCGGAGGCCCATGTAAAATCTGACTTAGGTCCATGATTTGGACACGCCCCCATACATACTACATATGTGTATGAAAAGGAAAACATTTATTTTGAAGGGGTCACTTTTAAAAAGTTTTTTTTAACACTGGAAATCCTCGCCTCTCTCAAACCCAGACTGCAGCCGATGTTTAAGAACTGTGTTTAGGAAAAGCAGCTGTTTGTTGTTGCCCACTCACCCCTGAGCGACAGCCATGAGCTACAGTCAGTAAAATGATAATAAAGCACAATCGACAGGCACAGTTTGAAGCTCTTATTCTGAAAAGTCAAACCGGTAGTACGTTCGCTTTCAGGAAGTGCATGACATAACTAAACGCTGCCGTATGTAAACAGAGAAATACAGCCGCGTTTCAGTTGTTGATCTTTGTCATGAATGAAGCGGCTCACCGAGGGGACTCGTTAACCGGCAGAAGCCTCCCTGAGGTTCAGTGTGTTTGAACAAGCTGGTAAGAAGCTAACCGGCAGATGCTGTTGTGTTCGTGTTTTGTTAGGATTGTGCCAGCTAGGTGGATGCTAGCCTTAAATGACTCCACCTGAAATCTGGAGACTTCTTTGTTTCTTTGATTTGAATTGTGTATATTTTTCTGTATCTGGTTAAATTCTATAAAATAAACGCTGCACAAATATCTGATTAATACTGACTGCCAGTAGCAAACAGCTTGTGTCAGCGACTGTTATAAAGGTCACAGTTACTAACGTGGGTCATACTGGGCTGTGAAAAATAACAGATGATTTGCTTAAAAATGGCAGTGGTGTACCTAAAATGCTAATAACAAGTTTTTCAACTTCAGCATTGCCAGCTGTCCAGTTTTAATATGAAAGATTTTAATTCAGAGTAAAGGTTTACCTTTGTGTAACTCGAGTCACTCTGTATAGTTAAAGGTCTGTTTTTGTGTGCAGATGAACAGTGATGGAGCTGTCTCAGAGGGAGCGTCTATCGGTGTTGGTGGAGGAACTGACCACATCAGGACAGCCACAGCTCAACCAAGACAAAATGAAGGAGGTCAAAAAGCTCTGCAAGTATGGCATCAGCATTTCCACAGGGATTATTTAGTTGCAGGTGTAAAGTGGAATTATGAAACAAATGAAAGACTCCAAAATGTGCAATCCTTTGGAAAGGGGTCAGGATTGCAAGTATCTGACATCACAGTAAGGAAACCCTGAATCTATCAAGATCTGTTATCAAGCGCGCAGATTGTCTAGAGAATGTCAAAAGGGGCACATAGAATAACAACAACCCACATTCATCAGCAAGCTAATTTAATATCACTTCATACTATATCACTGTCATCAAGTGGGGACAATGCAATGCAAACATAGCCCATGTGTTACCTGATGGGTGCAGCGTTGATGTTGAGGGGTTACTGTTGCTGCTGATAGTGCTGGAGAGCAGGGCTGTGATGATCTGAGACGTGAGAGATTAAAAAGTCCACAGGAGATGGTAGCTGATAGAACAAGATTACAATAAAATAAGAATTCAGCCAAAAAATCTATACACATAAAATACACACACACATGCACATACAGTGACATTTTACACTGTACATACTATGGCCACTTTCCAGAATCCTTCTCTTATTAATTATTCCAGGTGCTATAATAATAAAGTAATAAATATTAAATAATGTATTTATGATGATTCAATTTGCTTGACTATCCGCTCTGTGCAGAAAGCTTTTAAATGTTTAAACTGTAGAGATAAAATCATTTTGCTGCTGTAAATTCAGCATTTTGTCTTATTTTCAATGTAAATCTAATATAATCTGTTTCTTAATGTATTTTCTTAGAAAGACAGTGTGTTTTAATCCATAATTATGTGGATATGCATATCAGTTTTTAGTGAAATATAAACCCCCAAGAAAGGCAGGGAACTTGCTTTAAAACTAAATATGTTCCCTAAAGCGTGGACAGACCTACAGACCCATGACACTCTTACTCAGGTAGCTAGCAGCTAATGACCAGCACAGTTGTGCAGTTAATAAAAGGACAGGTAATATTTGTCGTGCTGTTGCACACACAGCACGCTCATTTGTCTCATCAGTTACCACAAGACAATTTACCAACGTGTAATAATAACTTAATACTCCTGTGTGTTATAATTCAATAGAAGGACTAGATGTTACAGTGCCTGATAATCCACTGCTTCAAATGGAGAAAGTCTTGGTGGCTGTTATGAGGACAGCGGAACGCATCGTTGTGTGCCTCAACTTCACGGCGTGTTTCGTCTTTTATCACAAGTTAATCTGCCATTTTTTACCTTCCTTGGTTTGGTTTAGGAATTGGAGATCTGATCTAGACTATAATTAATTAAATCTTGGGACACATCGTCAGTAGTGGACCTTGGATTCATCGGGTTTTTCGGCCATTATCACCAGACACCCTCATCCAAGGAGGCTCTGCTAGGGTTGAACTAGTGTGTCACTAGTTTATGTTAACATTGTTATTTCTCTTCTACTTTCTTCTGTTTAGTTTTCTACCATTTATCCACCGCAGCACGGTGGCACAGCGGTTAGCACTGTTGCCTCAGGTCCCGAGTTCAGTGCCGCCATCAGGCTGGGGTCTGATGTTTGCATGTTCGTGTGGGTTCTCCCCGGGTGCTCCGGCTTCCTCCCACAGTTATGCAGTTAATGGGGATAGGTTAATTGGAAACACTAACTTGCCCATAGTGTGAATGCGCGAGTGAGTTTAAAACGAATGGTTGTCTTTGTATGTGCGTTAGCCCGGCTGCGACAGACCGGTGACCTGTGCACCCCGCCTCTTGCCCTAAGACAGCTGGGATAGGCTCCCACGACCCTGAAAAGGATAAGCGGAAGCGAATGGATGGATGGATGGATGGATGGACATCAATTCACTGTAACTGAGAAGTAAAATTTTAAAAATTTTAAAGCTTTAAAATTTTGGAGCCTCACTTTTTCAAAGGTTGATAGAGACAAGTAAGACAAAAGAGACGAGAGGAGAGCCAGGAGGGGGGGCACCTGATCTGGCTTCCCACACCTCCCTGCCGGATCGGGCTGTACGCTCTACCTACAGTGTATGCTGTACACCCTGCTTACTGGTTTCTGTTGCATCAGTCTTCGTCTCGCAACCAGCGCGCTCTGCCATCAAGGGCGAGCATTGGTCAATGGTAGTCACGTGACCGATGCAAGCCAGATCATTTTATTTAGCGAAATTGTGATTAATAATTAAATGTTATTGTTGAGAGGCACAGGGAACGCCACATGCGCACACACCGTTAAAAAAAATGTCTAAAGAAAAGGCCACCTGGGGCACCATCAGGAAAGGGGGAGGAGCTCAAGCCCCAACCCCTGCACGTGCCTGCCACAGAGGATCAGGATGAGAATCACAGTTTCCCACGAACAGATAAAAAGTTACTGGACAGTCAAATAAAGGTTACACAAAGAACGAAAGAAAACAGCTGATCATTCAATACAATAAGACCTTATCATCCAAAGCAATCTATGTAAGTGTGTATGAACTTGTATTTGTCTATACAAGAAAGGTTTTATGAAAACTGACAGTATTTATGGTAAATTATGGTTACGTGTTAAATACAGTCGTGTAATTCTTTGTCAGCATTATGAGTACAACAAATGTCAAATTCTTTCGTGGTTCATAACATAAAATTGAGTTACTCTCCACCTGTTCTCCACTCCTCACAGAGTGTCTAATGACTGCATAGACCATGTGTACCACTCAGTGATGTCCCAGCTCAACCAAGAACATGCTGAGATCCGGCTGTCTGCCTTCCAGATCGCCGGTGAGCTCTTCTCCAGGTCACATCACTTCAGGATGCTGCTAGTGGACAACTTCCAGGTAAATCAGCTGCTAGTAACTAGTAATCATCTGAGATCATCCAGTGCGCACCAAACATTACAGGACCTGCTTTCTACTGGCAGAATAAGGCCAATGATGGCTTTTTATAGCAGTCACCACACTGCTACAAAAGCCATCATATCAGTTTTGACAATATCCTCAACTCTACTCGCAGAAATGCTACCCTGTGACAGAGCCTCCAGGATATTTTTTGTGTTTAAACATCCTGGTTGTCTAGCGCCATTAGCATGCTAGCACTGCTAACTGTTGAGTCGAATGTTTGTTGTGAGCGGGTCCCAGTCTTACAGTTATTTAACACTAAAAACAAAATAAAAAAGTAACGGCGTGAAGGCAAACTGAAAGTCTTTTTAGCTTTTCAGCTGATATCGGTTCACGTTTGCGCACTAAGTGATCCACGTACAGTGAATCCCATTCAAAGAGGAACGATACAAACACTCAGCTTTAATATTAGGATGTCTTTCTTTCTGTGTCCCCCTCATCTATTCCTCCGCCTCTCTTCTTCCCACAGGAGTTCTTGGAGCTGACGGTAGAGACTGATTCAGAGCAGCCCCTCCCTCCTCCTAAAGAAGTAGCCAGGAAGCTGAGAGCTCTGGCAGTCCAGACTGTGCAGTCATGGCAAACGTCTTATGGCTCTGCTTATAAGAAGCTGGCACTGGGCTACAACTTCCTCAAACAAGTTAAAAAGGTGAGCGATGCAGAGATACAGAGTGACTTTTATTAACTGGAAACAACCCATGTGGTATGAGGCTAATGCAGAGGCCTCGGTTTGAATCCGCCGCAAGACCCTGTACATGAGGAAAACACACTCATGAAACACACTGAAATAACATCTGAATTACCTGTGAGAAGATCCACAGGCAGTATGATACAAACAACGAGGTAAAGGAGTGTTATTAGGAAGCGTTCTGTGTTCTGCTTATCAGATTTAGATTTCAGAACTCTCAGTATCAGCCTTAAAAATCCTCTAGCAGTTGGACTTTATGAAAAATAGAAGTGCACTACAGATTCTGGAAACTGCATGATGCTGGTGATCTGTAAAGACATGTTAAAGAGCCATATGTTTACCAGCTGCAACAGTGACATTGTTTGGACCTTGTGAGTGAGGAACCACCATAAAGGCAGTTGTTCATCTTTGTGTGCATGGGTAGATTTACTATTTGAGAAGATACTCTCTAGTTTTTGTGATCAACAATGTGTACATGCTTTCAGGTGGACTTCCAGGACATTGAGGCGAGAACAGTAGCAGAGAGGACGAGGGAGGAGGAAAGACGGAGGAGAATGGAGAGGATCTACAAGGAGAAAGTAGAAGCAGCAGCTAAAGAAATGGAGGGTAAAACGACATCGTGTTATCCCTGCTTCTAGTTTTAATACCAAGGTTTTTATTTCCATTATCAGAAACTGTTAAACACCCAAAGTCTCAGTGGTTTTGTTTGTAACTGGATCTTTACACATAGTGTTATTAATGTTTGGGCATTAAGACTTTTATATTGTTTCTTATTCATTTGTTAGAGTTACAGCAAGAAATAGAAGCAACGCTGACAGAGATGGAATCGTGCATGAGGCTGCTTTTCCCAGATTTCAGCCCCATAGACATCCAAACAGCCAACAGCAGCCCCTCCAACTCCCAGCCAGCCACTAAGTGTCCTTCAGATGATGAGCAGCCCTGCTGCAGCAAAGACCTGAGGGCTGATGACAGAGTGGGAAAGGTGCAAGAAAGAGATGAGAATACAGGAAACATGGGAATGACAGAGGAAAACAGAAAGAACTGGAAGGAGAAAAGAGAGAGGGAAAAAACAAAGAAAAGGTCTGAAGGTACAGAAGGCAAGGATGGGGAGAAGCAGGAAATGGACAAAAGTAAGGAAGCTGAAAGGAGGGAAGTCATGGAGGTGGAGCAAGAAGAGAGCGAGCAGGAGGAAAGTAATACAGACAATGAAGAAGAGGCTGGTGATGAAGACTTTATCAGGAACTCAGGCCTCATATCTCACTCCTACAGTCTGGATCTGAACCTCAGTCCTGGTGCGTAGAACACACACATGTGGAAGCTTGATGTTGAAACTCCAGTGAAGAAAACAATAAATCACAGCAAAACCTTCGAACACACCACAAACGTTACTCCTGAAACAGCCTCTGGACATTATTAAGCTAATACATTTATACAGCGTACCTTATGAACTGGCAATTTAGAGTGTAGCATTCACACACTATCCAGTCTAACCACTTATTTGTAGGGCTGTGTGTCAGACTGCACTCAAAGTGATGAAAAGGGTTAGTTGCTACATCCAGAAATGTGTTCGACGTTTTATCGGGCAAAGAGCAGCAGTCACAGTCTATGCCACATCATGTCTGTGTGTCAGCAGGATGTGCATGTGTGGGTAGCATGTCTGGCTTTGGATGATGAACATTTGACTTTTTATCTTCACTCAGAGCTGAACGCAGTGCTGAAAGTGCTCACGCTTTTATCTCAACAGGGCAAAAGTAAATGCAGGTAATAAAAATTCATTGAAGACTGAGGCCTTTGGTCTGTTCAGTGAAATGAAGACGAGGGTTTGGGAGCAGCAGAGATTTCCTGTCTGTGTAAAGCGCTCGATGTGTTACGTGTGATTACAGTTCAGTCGTTAACATTCAGACATAACACAGTGCCTGTTTCACTTTCCACACTTGTTTTATTAAAGCCTGTAAACATGTGACTGCACCACAGATAAGTTTGACTCTAATAGAACTCATGAAGGATGTTGCACTTGTGGCATTTCATATACAAATGTCTAAATAATATCACGGGGCTCTTCTGAGTAGAGCAGCGGTGTCCAGGTAAATGGATCATGCTGTTTAATGAGAATCCTTCTCAAAACAGGCCTCTGATAGTCCTTCCTGTTAATGTGTTCGCACAGTCAGACGAGTGAGTGCAGTTTTTCTTCCAGGTCTTCATGTGAAGGAGACGGAGGATAACGAGCCGGTGGTTTCCACTGTGATAGACCTCCATAAACTCATAACAACCAAACATCTGCCAGCTGTGCAGGGCTGGGTTCAGGTAAGAACACACACACACACACACACACACACACACACACACACACACACACCCCTCTCTGCTAGCGCTGCATTAAACATGAAAATAAGCTTCTGAGCACTTGTTTCCATGTAAACAGAGGGTGAGATATTATTTTAGACATTTAGTACTTTGAGAACATTGCTTCTTTTGATGTGCGTATATTTGTATCTTCTGCGTGTATGTAAGAATATATAAGCAGCATATATAAGATTGCGGACAGAGAGAACGTAGTCAGCGTTCTGAGAGTTTGGAGACAGTCTGCCTCTGTCTCTGTGCGTTAACTGTGTTACTGTTTTAGAGAGAACAAATACTGGTGTAAATACCTGCAGTGGCTCTGCTATCATACATCAATGTTCCTACATCAATGCTTAACCATGGTTTTGGAATCCACGATTATTTAGATTATTTCAAACCCGCTCCTGCTGGCTCACAGCATGATTTCTATTGGTCACATTACTGAGGGCAGCCTGAGCAGCTGTCTGAGGATGGATGGATGGATGAGTGGATGGATGAGTGGATGGATGGATGCCATCTTAGCTATACTTCTGGTTTCCCTGTGTGTGCAGGTGTTCACCAAATCAGGTGCTGAGGAGCAGCTGTTGAGACGAGCACTTGACCTGAAGAGGTCTTTGGAAGCCACGCTGCAGAAACACAAAGAGCTTCACATCGACTACAAGGCCAGGGTCCGCAAAGTGGTGAGTTATAGCTAACGATACAGCTCGTAGTTAAGATTAGGCACGGGGCTCTCTTATTGTTAAATAATAAAAAAAGTTGTTTGCTTACATTTAACATGTGTGAGCAGATTTATTTGGTGCTCGTATAGAAGATAACCAGTAGATGGCAGCATTCTATTGTAAATCAAATAGGGGAGCCTTCCATTACATAGGTGACAGTACAGGAGTGAGGACTCTGATAGAGCAGCTGCAGCTGATACCTGGCTGCCTCTCTGCAGTGACCGACGGAGAAAAGCTTCATGTTTCTCTAAATTCTGTTGCGTTCTCCTGCGGCAGCAACCTGAGTGTGTTTATAGAGGGACACTGATTCCTCAACCAGAACTCCCATTAAAATAAATTGCTTTTTAAAGGTTCTTTGTATTTGGAGAGAGAAGTTTAATGGAGTCCATAGAAGAATTTTCTGGAGTCAGCGCTGTCATCTCTGCTTCTCCGAGGACACTCAATATGTCATCAACTCCCTTTTAAAAAGTTTCCCTTTTACATCCAGGAAGGTGCATTTGGACTAAATTGGGTCCTTGTGTTTGTTTGGTTTTGCTACAGCTGGCTACAGCTGTATATGTAGTAAAGCTGACTGAAGCCTCACTCTGTGCTATGTCAGCAGTACGTGACAGAGAAATATGTTGTACGTAAAGGCTTTGAAGGTGATGTTTACTTTAGCCACTTCTTTGTTGTCTTGGCAATATGTTCTGGGTCATCCATCTATCACAGTTCTGACTGAGGGGAGGAGGTTCTCATCCATCATCATAATTTGTTTCTTTAGTTGAATCTATGAAGATGACACATTTCGATACACACACAGCAGTGTTTCTTTACTTTAAAGAGGCTTTAACAAGGTAATCCCTGAAGTGCTATTGGTAGAAAACTTGGAGTTCTTGTCGTAGTCTGCAGAGTGTCCTGACTGTGGCAACCTGAAAACAGTATGTGAAAGGCATGTTTTAACAGAAACGTTCATCAAAGATCTGACCTGGGAGAGCCAGTAGCAACAGGCTTATGGAGCGATGAATCCAGACTCAACATAAGGAGAAAGGTAGAAGACTGAGTGTCTGAAGTCATCTGTAAAACATGCTGGAGGCTCTGTCATGGTTTCTGTCTGCATTTCTTTCAGTGGTGCTGCAGAATTTCCTTCGGGATTAATAAAGTATTCTGATTCTGATGTTGTCAAAACTATTTAAAGTACAACATACTGTCAGATTTGGATCCACCATGCAACGCCATCTGGGAAGCGTTTGCGTTGGCTTCATGATCCCAAACACACTGCCGGTGCAGTAGAAGCATACTGGGATAGAAAAGCTCACTATCAGTCATGGATTGGCCTCCCCACAGCCTGGATCGCGTGGGATCCATCTTCATAGACAGCAGATCAAAAGTTGGCCAACGTCGGAAGAAGATCTGTGCTGGGTGCAAATCCACCATCTGATCGGAGTTTGTTCTTCTCGTGTCTTAATAATAATAGATTGCATTTGTATAGCGCTTTTTGAGACCCTCAAAGCGCTTTACGATTCATTCACTCTCACACACTGGTGGAGGCAGCTACAGTTGTAGCCACAGCTGCCCTGGGGCGCACTGACAGAAGCAAGGCTGCCATATTGCGCCACCGGCCCCTCTGGCCATCACCAGTAGGCAGTAGGTGAAGTGTCTTGCCCAAGGACACAACGACCGAGACTGTCCGAGCCGGGGCTCGAACCGGCAACCTTCCGATCACAGGACGAACTGCCAACTCTTGAGCCACGGTCGCCCACATCTTCATGTGTTCCTTCTGGGTACTCTGGCTTCCTCCCATAATCCAGAGACATGCAGTTAGTAAGGTTAGATTAAATAGTGATTGTAAACTGTGCGACCTGTGCAGGGTCTCCCTGCCCTTCCCCGTTCCTATGACAGACTCTAGCTCCATTATGACCCTGGATTGGAGAAGAAAACGGATCTAGCCCAGACTCGGTTCACTTCCTTTCCCTCAGACATTTTTATTGAATTTTATGCATCAATTTTACAAAAGACAAATTGAACAACATGCTGTTTTCTTTTTGTAGAACGTACAACAACATGAGACATACATTCCTGACTCTGTTCACTTTTAACAGCTGATGGCTGATATCAATGAAAGCTGTGCATTAGTCCCAGAAGGGCTCTAGCTTCCATCAACACAGCTTCACATGCTTCACCACGAGCCGTGATACTCTCTGACTCAGTCAGTCAGGACTATTTTGGGAAATGTTAGTAAGTGGTGTCTTACGTAGTCTAGTCTAGTCTCACATTGTACCTCCAGGGCTTGTAGCTAACGTGCAACTATCTCTAAAAGGTTAGCCAGTGACAGAGCAGGTAAGAGTGAAAACGTGCGCGCACACATTGTGTGAAAGTGTGACTTTAATCGTGTACGTGTGGAGTTTATATGCACAGTTAACCACAGATTAGTGCGCACACTTTGAACGAGACCCATCGCTGCCCTTCTGTCATGTAGATGCTCTTCAGGGATTTATTGTAATCTTTTTGCACTGTGCAAGGGTCTCTTTGGGTCCAATCATATAAATGTGGTCAGTGCAGAGTGCTGATGCTGTGGGGCTGCCACTAACTTCTCGCAGCTGCACATCTGCAACATTGCTAGCACGCAGCGTACTATGAGGACAAGCCTTGTTGTGTCTGCGTCCGTGTCACCAAGCGAGCGCATCATCATTGTTTTTTGTTTTGATGTGCAAGGCTATAAAATATCCTCCTCCTTTTTCTTCTTTGAACGTCTTTTCCTGCGTGGGCTTCCAAGTCTCATGAGAGATCGAGATAGCAAGGATGGAAATATTAATAGTAGAGACATTTGGGAGAGGTGAGATAGTAGTGAGGTACAGCCATAATGCATAATGCATTAGAGGAGAGAGGAGAAATTGGGGAGCAAGGGGGAGGATGTACCCATTCATTCACTTCACCACCGCTAATGTGCCCCGTGGCTTGATAGCTGATAGGTCTATCTCGCTGCCTCTGTATCTGACTTGGGATCGCCACTCTGCTGCTGTTTGAGCAGGAGGGGCAGGAGAAGCGGCCCCTCCGACCAGCGGAAATGTCATTTCACGAGAGCTCTGCTTCATATTATTTGAAGCGGTTTAATGATGAACAGTTGCTGTTTTAGAGATGCTTACAACATGCTTGAAGTGCAGATAATTTCTAAAAGGGGAAAAAGAGGCAAATCCTAGAGAATCATTATCAAAGGACCGACAAATGCAAAGTACATTACATGTTTGGGGAAAAAAGGCATAAAATTTGTAGAGTCTGAATCCATCTTTAGCTGAACAGAGTGGCACAGTGACAGTGACAGAGCGCCGGGCGTCTTACTCTGCCTGGTTATCACTGTCAGGGACCAGTCTGCTGCACCAGCAGGCCCAGCACTGTGATAACCACACAACTTACAGCCCCTTTATCATAATTAGCTTTTCCTTTTTAACCTTAAAAGGCCTTCCATTACTGGGTCCTTCTCTGTCGGGTGGCTGACACACCACGCGATTGGTTTCTCTCACAGCGGGCCTCTCAATATAGTCTCCCATAACGGGTGAACTGCAGAGAAGGAAGAGCAGCTTTATGGAGGCAGATAGAGCTGCTGGTTTAAATAATGAGAAAAGAGAATCTAGGAGGGTGGAGTCAATTCAAATTCAAATTTTATTTGTCACATGCACAGTCATACACGGTACGATATGCTTAGACAACTGCTCGTGACCTAAAGAGAAAAAGACTATGAATAAGATGTAGGGCTGAACGATTATGGAAAATAATCTAATTGCGATTTTTTTGCCCCAATATTGCGATTGCGATGCGATATGCGATTATTTTTTAAGGTCTTTGTCTTCTGTATTATTAAACAAAGACAAGCAATACATCATATAGTATGGCCAATACTATATTACATTAATTTTAAACTGTTCTTTCCTGGAAGACAGACCTCTGTTATGATGACATGAGGTGATGCATGAATTGATGACTGACATTTTTATTTAACTTCTTCAATCACAACAGTATATTTGAACATACACAATAGTTTATTTTTAGCTTACAAACATCTGAGCATAAAGTGCTGACAAGGAACCCTGGTGTAAACATTAAAATGAAAGTCAGTACAATGTGCAGATTGCAGAAATATACATAAACAAAATCAGTGGCTTTACCACACTCAGTTTTTCGACATCTGTGAACTACTAGACAGTCATTCAATTAAAAAATAATATTAAATAAATAAAACTAATAAATAAAAAATACACACATCTTACTGATCTCTGCAGTCAGTAACATTACACATAAAGTGCAAACATAATAGCAATTGTATAAACACACACACAAACACGCCTTTAAAGTTTAAAGGCGTGAAATTGGACGGGCTAGTTCTGATTAGCGTCACCGCTGTCTCGGTGGAGTTTAATAAACTCGGCCGTCTGCTTCTTGCTATCTAAAATATAACCAGACACTGGTGTAAATTCTCGACTGTCTCATACTTCTGTTTAATAAGTTTTCTGTTTGACGTTTAGTCAGCTGTGTGAAAACCAAGGAGGAACCCACCCGGGGGATTAATAAAGTTTTATTTTATCTAATCTAATAACTTTAATCTCAGCCAAACCGATTTACTCACGAACAAACAAAACACTGAAAAAAGCCCAACAATAACATTTTTAGGTTGTCTAAGTGACTTATATATTACGTTTAACCCGAGCAGCGAAACTCCGCGGTGATCTGAAAATGATGTGCCGGGAGTTGTGCCGTTCTCGGCCGCATCAGTAACCCTCGAGCTCCCGGCTAGCTGTCGAGCTGGTGGGTAGCAGACGCCTCTGAAAACGTCGAAGCACTTTTGCAAATATGGGATATCTTGATAAACCCAGCAGATATTTGATGTTTACACAACTACTTTCTCGCCTGAAAATATGTTAAAAGTTTATTTTGTGACCCAGAAAGATTAGTATGAGTAATTTTAAAACTTAGTAGCGGCCGCCATTGTTGGAAACTGGAGTTTGGCTGGGCCGCGCTATGAATTCTGGGATATGGTAGTAATTTGGACAGCCTTCGGCGCGTCGCTGTGACGTAATCGGTCTACAAATGCGGCCTCAGGAGGATGCAGCCCATGAATTTGGACATGTCCAGAGTATAATCGCAGCCTTTGCGGTTAGAAAATTGCACTTGATCATGTCGCGATATTATCGCAAATGCGATATATCGTTCAGCCCTAATAAGATGTATGAAGAAATATAAATATATATATATATATATATATATATATATATATATATACAATAACAGCAGCTGTACAAGTATTAAATGGAAATGAAGAAATATAATGTCCAGTGTTGTGCAATCCACATGTGTAAGTGTCTTGTGCAGTGCAAATATGCTTAAAATGATTTAAGTGATGACCACGCATCCAATCGAATTAGTGTAAACAGTATCGAGTGGATGGGAAGTAAAAGTAAAGGTTGTGGGGGGAAACGGCCCTGTGAAGCTGTAGGCTTTCATGCCAATAATCCCACAGATGCAGTTGGGCGCACTCACGTTGCACCACGTTGCTCTGCTGTTGCACCTTACACCGAGACTCCTGCTATTACTTAATTCGTTTGTAGCATCCAAGAGCTTCCTGTTAGCTTTGTTCAGAATGCTGCTACCTCTGCGAGCAATGTTATCACAATAGATTTGTGCGTCCAGACAATCTGAACCTTTTTCTATAGATTTCCACGGTGACGGCGGACTCTGTAACTATTATATAATATAATGTAACTACGTTGGTGATGCAGCGCTGCAGGATTTGTTGGTGTCTGGGGCTGAACAATGAAAACTGCAGTTCCTTGAATGGCCACTTTAGGCTGAATAAATAACATCAGGATAGTGAGTCAAATGGAAACGCGTGCATCTCTAAATATATGCTATATTCTTTCTTTTTGAATGATCATTTCGACCTTTTTTAAATTTGTCCTTTATCCATTGATGGAATTTTTCTTTGTTGTGTCAGTTGCACGTGCTTCCTGTCTGCTGATGAAGGCTGTGACATGAAAAAGACAAAGAAAATCCCATTTATTTGATGCTGTGATCAACAGCAGACGACACTCTTTGGTTTAATATTGTTACATTGCAGGTATGAGGCTGGTGCTGTTCAGCTAGTAAAAGCTTTTTTGTGTTTCGTGTGGAGGGACTTTAAGCATTTTAGCGCTGTCTCCTGCAGCGTCTTCTACAGGACCCTGCATACTTTTTAGAACAGCGGCTGCTTGAAATGCATTTTCAGTAAGAGCTATGAGATGTGAATCCTATATGCATCTGTCGAACCCCGCAAACTGAAAACGTGGGCTAATGTTTAGGAAAGGATAAGACACGCGGACTTATTTAAACATATCTGTTTTTAAGACTATATTCAGTCATTCCGGGCTCCATTCATACAGGCCAGGGCCTTGTTTACTGCTGATAACCCATCTTATCACAGCACAATGGATATGGCCGCCTGTTTCTCACTGGAGATAAACAAAGAAAGACTATCTCTCTATTTCTCTTCCAGCCCTCCCTCTTTCTCATGCGTACATCCATTCTCTGAATGGACCGGCTTCTCTCAGTTCTATACATAACATAGACACCAAATATACTTGTCTCAGTACCTTTGGGAATTTGCCTGCTCGATTTGGCCAAAAAGGTTTCATATAAATCCTTAGAACTTCGCATCCAGCCTTCATTGTTGTTCATTCATTTGTGGCCAGTCAGAAAACTGTCGGCTCGGTTGATTGGATCATCTTGTGCACATAACATGCATTTAAAAAATGGACGTAGCAAGTTTGCGAAGTCTCGTTCTTTTACGTGGAGCCAAACGGACAAAGGGGTGAAGTACGCGGTACTTCAGTGCTTATTAGAATCATTTAATGCAAAATGACTGCAGTTGCAGGTGTATAGGGTACATTGCACAAACTCCTAAGAAGCCCATTGAAAGTTGGTATACCAGCTCAAAGCGAACAATTCTCTAAATATGAGTGGATGGAAATGGATGGTTCTGCTACTGGAGTATAATGCAGTGAATCAGATTGGGCACAGTCTGGTTTCATCAAGGATCTCTGATAGTATGAAAGAGGAAGGGTTTCCAAATTGGAAATGATGGATGCACTGGGATAGTCACGGTCCACCACTGACCAAAGGACCAAACCAGGCTCCGTAGCCCGGTCCTTCTTTGAAAGGTTTTTCTGGACATTTTAATTGTCTCGCCAAAGCTTTCAGTAGTTTTACTAGTAAAATAGAATAGCAGGGTAATTTCACTATGGTAGTAGGTGACAGTGGATAATAATGACTGTTTTGATCACAGATTGAGACGGGCTGGGAGGGGGAAATGAACTAGACAGCTGAAAATAAGCTCGCTGACAGGGGAAGGTTTGAGAAGCTCCAGGCTGGCTAATAGACCTGCCAGGCTAGGTTAGTGAAATAAAGATGTCACCTTATACATCATATAAGCTGACTGCTCTCCAGAGACAAAGGCTGCGTGTGTGTGTGTGTGTGTGTGTGTGTGTGTGTGTGTGTGTGTGTGTGTGTGTGTGTGTGTGTGTGTGTGTGTGTGTGTGTGAGGGTAATGGGGGTAAAGCAGCAGAGAAGAGACTACAGAGAGAGGGGAGTGCAAAGCTTTTTGTCATTAGAGTGGATCCCATGGGATCCTTCTAGGTAGTAATGAATAGAAGTGCAAGATGGTAATAGAGATGTGGGATGTTGTGGCAAATCAAGCCCTGAATAGGTCAGGCTCCACTGCGAGCTTTAGGCCTAATTAGTTTGTAAATATGTTGAAATCAATCAGAGGCAGCAGACCTTGGGTCTCCTCAACAAAGCAAAGATGGAAAAAGGAATGTCTTGTAACAGTGGTAATAATTGAAGCAGGGTCTCACAGATGGGTTACTTACAGGTTTATAAGTAAACGTAATCGATGATTAAAATAGCAAAGATGGCGGCTGACCCACCCCTGCCTCCAGGCCAGGTGGGAAACGTATGATGTAGTCCACAAACTCCAGAAGGCAAAGGTGATAAAATGGCTCTGTGTCAGTTTTGGGCTGAAAAGTAGAAGCGCCGAGTTACAGAGCAGCAGCCGTCCCCACGCGCACGCCTCAGCTTCTAATATCTGCACAGATGTGCGCACGTAATTTATGCGTGATATTGCGAAGAAGATGACTGTATGTTTAGAAAAGCATTTGTGTATGATGTGTTCATTAAGCTAACTGTTTCTCGCTTGCCCTCTCTTAAAGCAAATGCCTTGTGATAATGGCGGCATTAGAGCCAGTCGGTATTCCCGACAGACATTTTCCATTTCGGCCTCAAATGTACAATGAAATTATCTCGTCAGCGAGTGTGTGCATAGCCTGCCGGAGAGCTATATATAACGTGTCTGCACGGGCAGCGTTTTAGGGCTTTCTCGCCTCCTCGTTTCTCGCCTCCTCTCCTCCTTCCTTCTCCCCTTCGCTTCCTCCTGCTCACTCTTGTTCTCGCCCTCCATGTGTGTCTGTGTGCTGGTTAACCTGCCCCTCCCCTCTCTGCCATACACCTGACTTATGGCTGTGCAGTAATAATTTGCCAGGCCTTGGCAGGCTGAGTGTACAT
Source organism: Copadichromis virginalis (assembly GCF_057382275.1). Lineage (NCBI taxonomy): Eukaryota > Metazoa > Chordata > Actinopteri > Cichliformes > Cichlidae > Copadichromis > Copadichromis virginalis. The sequence goes on from NC_140619.1 coordinate 3,014,006, forward strand.
TAGCATATAAATAGCAGATGCACTGAGTGCCCATCACACTCGACTACATTTAATTTTTGGTTTATAAGATTGAATGGGTTTTTAAACGCAGCGCCATCAAACTTGCCAAGAGACAAATGAAGTCAGGGGAGCAGTTGTCCGAGGCGGCGCCCTCACATCATTTTTATAAAGGATAAGAGTCTTACTTAAGAGAGAGGAGGGGGAGGGCAGAGGGTGAGACGCTGTAGAAGCTGAATAAGCAGCACACCTGTGGATGCAGGGACATACTTTAGTTTCTAGTTGCACCTTTCCCCCCACAGCTGTGGGTCTGAGGCAGGTACTGTGTGCACATCTTAACATCAAAATGCATTTGCTGTAACAAGCTTCACTCTAAAGTGTGTCGGGATTTCCTGCCAGACATGAGAGAGCTGATGTTAGGTGACCTGACTCACAGTCACTGTCCAGTTATCGGTTACTTGAACCCCGGATGGAGTTTAGCTCAGGACTTTGTCTCCATCTCTGTGTTTGCACTGGTTTGCAGTTCAAATTACTTGTTGTTTATTTTATACAGCGTCTTGGTGCAGCCCCTCCCAGCTAGAAGTGCCCGTGTCAGGGGTGTCCCTTATGACATTGCATAGATCCAATAGTAGAAAGCTTCATAGAGCTCCATACGCTGACCTCATTGGTCAGTTTGACTTTTAACTGGAGGTGCTGATGGTGTCGTATCAGCTGTGATGCCAGTGACACCACACGTCCTCCTCATCCTGGTGTCAGAGTAGTGTCCAGTGCTGCCTCGCAGCATTGCATCTGTCTCTGCTGTTACTCGAATACGTTAGAGAGAAAATCCTAAATTCTCTTACTTTGACGTGCTATTATTTTGTGGCGTTTTGATAGATTGTGTTATAGATTTTATTTTTTTTAGGAAAAAAATGACAGTTTGGTAGAAAGAACAGAGTTTTTGGGGATGAGTTCAGTAGGTAGTCGCCATTGCAAACCCACAGTTGTTTTATTGCCCAAATAATGTATGGTCTCAACTTTAGCAGCCAATTTCAACAGATCTCTTTTTATTTGCTTGTTACAGGAATGCTTATTTTTCATCCTCGCCCATTTCTCTGCTTTATTTTATTTGCCAGTAAACATTGCCATTACAGTAACACATAGCCCTGCTTTACTTAAACAACTTTTTATTTATTCTGCTCTGTTCCGGAGCTATTTTTATTTCTATCTGGGCCTGTTTTTAATGTGAAAGTTACCAATATTTGTTTTGTCCTTTTCCTATTACAGTGACGCATGGCTCCGCTTTACTTAAACTATCACTTCTAATTTGTCTGCTAGATCTAGAGTTTCAGTTAAAGAAGCAGTTTTTATCTCCCGTGGGGAACTCAGTGTTACCGTGTGGTTTTCTCCCTCTGTGTGTGTGTGTGTGTGTGTGTGTGTGTGTGTGTGTGTGTGTGTGTGTGTGTGTGTCTGTCCCAGGGAATAAACCAAAGCTCTGTTAAAATGCAAAGCAGCCCCCCGTGCAGCCATGTGGGGGAATAGAAGCCATATTTTAAGTGCTCTGCCCGTCAGCAAAATGTTTCTAGGGGAAAGCTAATTCTACTGTGAGACTTACAGCTCTGCCAGGCCGGCCGACAGGACTCGATGCTATCAGGATTAAATTAAGGTGAATTAGAGACAAAGAGGCAGAAAGAGGGGGAAAAAGGATGATGTTAGGGCAGGATTTTCGTCCAGCTGGGTGATCACTTCTTAGTCTTAGGTCATTGATCAGAACAGAATAAACCAGCCGGGATTAAAGTAGACAAGCAAAAAACCTATAGAGACTATATCTGTGTGTATATGTGTGTGTGCATTTGCTGTGTGCGGAGCCGTCGTCCTCCGAGGATGAATAAGGATAGCAGCAGAGTGGATAACAGAGAAAGTTTGGGGTTTGTACTCTTGTGTTTAGCAGTATTTTTTCAGCTTTTTCAAATAATAAAGACTTCAGTCAAGTATCAGGATCTCAGACTTTATGTTCACTCTGTGCAAAATCTTTCCTTTGAAGAAACGAATATTTGTATTAATAACACCTAAGCTGGGAAATGTACATGAACTGCAGCGTCTGCGGGGTTTGGGCCTGGGTTTGCTTCTTCCTCGTTTCCTGTCCAGAAAAGGCTCGTATTATTGTCTTTATCTTACAATATAAGGCACTTTGTTGTTGTGATTTGGTGATATATAAATAAAAATGAAGTGAAAATTGACTAAAGGAAGAAAACCCCACAAAAAACCCAAAACCCTGCAGTTCCTCTAATCAGCTGGCTCCAAGAGTGAGTTGGTTCCCACAGACTCCCATCTTATCATGGCTGGTTTTATCTGAAAATGTTTAGAGCCTGCTGCAATTGGATTTATGACATGATAAATAACAAAAGGTGAGTGAATGAATTCTTTTACAACGAGCCTGTCAATCAGAGCATGACGCTTTGATCGACAGGTACGCTGACACACACACGGTGTGCGGACCTCACTTTGGCAACTTAAATGACTGAACTGTAGTTTGTATTTATATGTTAATTAGCACTTATTAGCAGGTATCTGTGTGATCCACCAACAACACATACTGATGCAGCACGGCGTGGTTAAAACGCCAGCAGTAAGGGTTGCTGTCACAGTGCCTCAGGATCCTGTAAATATCAGTAACAGTCAGTAAACAAAGAAAATACAATGAATGAATCGACGGTTTGCACTGTGGCTACAATAAACACAGCAGCTAGTTATTTTGGTTCAAGGTTAGCGAGTTAGTCATTTCACTCAGATGACTTCATGTCAGTGTTTCTAATTTTAAAAGTATTTAACTGCTGCAAAACTCGAGCCTTTCTCTATTAAGTCTTATTGAAATGCACCCAACTGTATGTCTGTGAAGGTTCTCAGTCATCCAGGTCATCGTAGTCGAAGGAGCTTGCAAAGAAAAGCGTCTGGACTTCTTTAAGTTGCTTGAAGACGTTTCACCTCTCATCCGAGAAGCTTCTTCAGTTCTAAGGTCAAATGGTGGAGAGTCCCAGATATAAACCTAGTGGGAGTTTCCCCCCACAGAGGGACAAAAGGACCCCCTGATGATCCTCTAATCGCCTGAGCCAAGGTGGGAAACTGGGTGTGGGTCCCAATCAGCCAGAGTTTCGGGTGTGTTCATTGTGAAACCTGGCCCCACCTTATCATGCGAATTCCTGAGGTCAGATGGCCCAGGATGTGAGTGGGCGTTAAGGCGTCTGGGAAGGATCTCAAAACTGGATTATAGATGGCAGAGAGTTGGTGTCGTAAACCCCGCCTCTGTTCAAAGATGGTCGCTCACAGTGGACATAGATGCTTCTTTCACTCCTCTTTCAAACCATCTGTCCTCTCTGTCCAAAATGTGAACATTGGCATCCTCGAAAGAGTGACCTTAAAGAGTGTCCTTAAAGAGTGACCTTAAAGAGTGTCCTTAAAGAGTGTCCTTAAAGAGTGACCTTAAAGAGTGTCCTTAAAGAGTGTCCTTAAAGAGTGTCCTTAAAGAGTGACCTTAAAGAGTGTCCTTAAAGAGTGACCTTAAAGAGTGTCCTTAAAGAGTGACCTTAAAGAGTGTCTTTAAAGAGTGACCTTAAAGAGTGACCTTAAAGAGTGTCTTTAAAGAGTGACCTTAAAGAGTGTCCTGAAGAAGCTTCTCGGGTGAGAGGTGAAACGTCTTCAAGCTTTTCTTTGCAAGCTCCTTTGAGTACCCAATTGTAGAGTCTACCTTACAATATAAAGCGCCTCGAGGTGACTGTATGAATAAAATTGAATTGAAATTGAAGTAATTTAATGCATATTTATTCTAGAGGTTTTAATCCACTTGTACCGTATTTGTTCACATGTCATAAACGAGGTCTAATTTCTCTCTGATTCAAACCTTCTTCCACAATACGTCAGCCTTTGTAGCTGCATTAATGAGAGGTAATTAGGCTTTAATTGTTTAGTTGCTTGTTAACTGAATGTTGAGTATTGTAATATGAAGTGTTTTAATTGGTCTCTGCGTAGTGGATCAGAGGTGTGTATCCAGCTTTGTGACACGGTTAACTGAGTCTGTCCTGTGGTTGAGCTGTAAATGTGTGCGTGTATATATGTTGGGGGGAGGGACATGTGGGTAATTATTCAGGGACTCATTATTGGTAAACCAATTCTAACATTTTAATGGGCTTTATCAGCAGTAACGCAGCAGCCTTCTATCGCTCTCACACACACAATCGGGTATTACACTCTAATGAAAAAGAGGCGTTTGGGAATTAGAGGTTAGTTTAACGTTAGCTTTTACTGCTCCTCATAACACTAATCATTGTGATTATTATACTGCCAGATGTGCGACTCTGTGTGTGTGGCTCCTCAGCTGTTAAAAGCATAGGGCCACCGCACACAAATGCATGCACGCACACGGATTTGTGTTATGGAAATGAGCCTGTGTGTGTGTTGTGTTCTGCATTGTAGCCCAGCCAATGGCTAACAAGCTCACCAGGAAATTAAAAACCATAAATTTTGCTTACTACTGATAGAAGCTCATCACAGACACACACACATTGCCATCCCTCTCCCCTTAGCTAATAAGAAAACCAGAGTGATCCGCAGGAGAGTCGCACGAATTGTATATGCTGCCATCTAGTGGTGCAGCCATTACAGCGGTATTCGGGTGCAGCGACAGAGTAGTGTGCGCTGTTAGATTGATTGTGGTTATGCAGTATGTGAAAAAATTCATGGCCCATTTTTGTCATTAAACAATTAAAATAAAGATTCAAGTTAAGGCTGATAGAAGGCAGCTTGCACCCCATGGTTCAATAGTTCATCAAACCACCTTAAGTAACTTGAAATGATTAATTTCTGCATGACATTTAGTCTTTCCCAGGACAATGTTAGCTCAATCTTCTTTACAGCGCTGTTTCTGTTTGTTGAGGTTTGCGTGCATTTGTTGTTGTGGATTAGCAGCGTCTGGCTTCTACTTGCCTTCTTGATTCATGTTTTTCCACAGGACATCTTCTTTTACACAACTGCATCTACAACATTAGATTAGATGTGTGGAGTTTCCTGCAGCTGCTTTAACTGGATGCTTAAACATAAAAGGACATACTTTTAATGAAATGAAGCAGCTGTTATTTCACACTCAAAACTATGAAAAAGCTAACGATTCTCCCCTTCCTCAGATGAAGGTCTCTTCAGACGGAGAGGAGGATGACGACGATGATGATTTTGATGAAGTTCCAGAGAAAGAAGGTTATGAGCCACACATTCCAGAGCATCTGCGAGCCGAGTACGGTGAGTTTATGTACACAAACACACATGCATGTGCACTTCAAATCTACAGACACGTGCACAAACAGTGAGGTTAAGCTACAAAGCTGCTGTCCTGATCTCCTGAGATCCACACACGTACTCTACAAATAAACGATCGCACTTTAAAGTACTGGCCTTCAGCAGCTGGTAAAACGCAGGTAATGTGCTTCTTAAGTGGATTTATGTGCGTGTGCCCACAAACGTTTCTGCACAATACAAAGGAAAAGCAGCCAACATGATGAAGTATTTCGATATCATTAGTCCAGATTGTATCTTTAATGAGGAAACATTCATGATAGTTTGTCCATAACAAGCCCTTATTCTGAAATTTAATTCATCATTAATATTGTCCCAAAACTGGTCGTTTTGTTTTTACTTTGTTTGACTTCCTTTAAAAAAAATATTCAAAAGCTTCAGAGGACGTCTGCTTTCAGTTTTCATTTAAGTGTGTTTAATAAAACTTTTGCCTTGACTATTTTCTACTGATTCTCAGACAGTAGGCTGTCTCCTGGACAGTAATGTCTCTTGGACAGTAGGCTGTCTCTTGGACAGTAGGCTGTCTCCTGGACAGTAGGCTGTCTCCTGGACAGTAGGCTGTCTCCTGGACAGTAATGTCTCCTGGACAGTAATGTCTCCTGGACAGTAATGTCTCCTGGACAGTAGGCTGTCTCCTGGACAGTAATGTCTCCTGGACAGTAATGTCTCTTGGACAGTAGGCTGTCTCCTGGACAGTAATGTCTCTTGGACAGTAGGCTGTCTCTTGGACAGTAGGCTGTCTCCTGGACAGTAGGCTGTCTCCTGGACAGTAATGTCTCTTGGACAGTAATGTCTCCTGGACAGTAGGCTGTCTCTTGGACAGTAGGCTGTCTCTTGGACAGTAGGCTGTCTCTTGGACGGTAGGCTGTCAGATTAATGGCCTTCCCTTGTCATGACGTTATAAATGAAGGAGACATAATGTCTGAACTTGACTCAAAGTGTTGAATTGGTTTTTATAGCTTGTCTCTCGTCCAAACAGATTTTAATGCTAAAGAAGGCCGAAGACAACAGTAATCCCAGAGATGATGAACACGGCCAAAGCAACAGTCTAGTATATTTTTTTAAATCAATGCACTACCAGCTCAGCAACATCAAAAAGCCCAGTAAACACCTGACAGCTGACTGGTAGCCTATGTCACCATCTTCAGTCTCCTCTGAAAGTGCAGCAAACGTCTTGTCAAGTTAACTATTTTAGTTAAAACATCAACAATATGGTTGATTTTTAGCACATACCAATTTCAGTTCTGGGTTGATTTCAATCACTTTTATCTGGACATCACCTCGGTGAACAAAGCAGTCCTGCCTAGTCCTAATCCAGTCCTAATCTAAAGCTCTGTCATTATCCAATATTTAAAGATGAGTAACTGGGCTGTGTTGTAGACATCAGAGGTCTTGTCCAGAACCAAAATGATCGCATTTGTTTTTCATCTGAAGCTCCAGGTGTCCTGCAGTGTCCTCAGTGTGTTTTGTTACCGTTCGCCTGGCGAGGGCCACATTCTCATTCTTTGTTTTTTCAGACACTCTTTGATAAACTCCTCATCAGAGAATGGTGTGATGCTTTCTGTGATTCTGTGGGGAATCACAAAGCTGACTGTGACGGCTCCCAGGATGTGTAAAGCTTGGTACAACCGTTCCTGCTCTGCATTCGGCAAGCTCTTGCATTTCTGTGTGCTCTTCCCTAACTGATCACACACTCATCCGACTTTAATAAATTAATACTTAGTCCATGTCCATGTCTTGGTAAAAATTCAAACGTTAGCGTGTGCTGGCATCCATCTCAGACGTCTGTTACAGTGAAGCTGCATTCTCTTGGACATGCACAATAAAAATAGGAGTCACTTTAAAAATAAAAGAAACAAAAGTTGTGTTGTGATTTCCCACAAAATAAAAAACACAGAAAGCCAGTTTCTTATGGGGAGTTTGCCAAAGATGTTTGGTGGCTGAAATGAGACAAATTGCATGATGTGCGCTGATCTCTCCTGAAGGCAGCGTAGGTTTGTAATAGAGACACTCCTGTTTCTGCAAGCCTTTTTCTGCTGCTTACATATGAATGGCTGTGAGAGTCCCTCGTATACCACGGCTGCATTGGACATGTATGGATCATGTCTAGCCTCCAGGCAGCAAACTGGGTTAAAGGTCAAATTTTCAGGTCAGTAACCAGCCGCCTGTGCATTTTATTGCTATGTCAGCTACATGATAACATTTTTTGCAAATCTAAGTTGCAGTTTGACTGTTTTTAATACGTACAAGCTCCAGGCAACAGTAAATACTAAAACCTCTCTCAGGATTTTAGTGTGTTCTGCCACAAGCAGCGCTGCCTCCACCCCTCCATCACTCATACGATTTCATATGTGAAGTTATGTACTGTGTGTGCGTGTAAGAGAGAGGCCGACCATATTTATGTGTTAGTGTTAATGACATCATAACACAGGATGTTGTTGCCCAGGCACTTATTGCTGGCTCAGCTATGTAGTTTGGCTGCACTGTGACCTTTGACCCCCAGCGAGTGCTTGGCACCACCTTCCTGAGTCATTACATTCACACTGAGCCTGTTTTACCTGTGAACCCATCCACTCCCGCCTCCCTCCATTACTAATCAGTTAGACGTTAGAGTAATTAGATTATATCTGATGGGCCCAAAACAGCTGTGCGTGCGTGTGTGTGTGCACTTGTGCGTGCGTGTGTGTGTGTGCACTTGTGTGTGTGTGTGTGCACTTGTGCGTGCGTGTGTGTTTGTCAGGGTGATTAGTGGCCTAGGTAATGATCTAGAGGGGCCACACCAAATTAACAATGCAACCTCTTTAATGAGCCCCTATTAGCCCTGCACTCAGATTTTACCACCCATCGTCAAATGGACACACACACACGCACACACAGAGTCCCAATGCCATCTTCTTTAAATTGTAAAGAAATAAGAAGTATTTGGACTTTGACTCAGTGTTTCTGCTTTGCCTGCACACATCACTGTAGTGGGTGTTCAATCAAACAATCAGGTACAGGCTTTCATCTTTAATCCAAATGTTTACGAGTTTTTGCTGGTTTTTAGATGAAGTCCAGGACTTTTCAGAAACCCAAATGTGATTGGACACATTGCTCTTGCATAATTATAAATGTAAGGATGGATCGTTGAAGCCTTGGTAACAGGTTGTAGTGAGTACTCAGCTGAAATGTAAATGTTAACACCGAATGTTGCATTTACTCAGACGGGCAGCTTCATTTCTTTTTCTGCTTTAATTTTTGTCTTCACTAAATGAATGAATGTTCCTGTTGGGTCGAGAGGTGAGGGGTTTGACCTGGTGAATTAATGGTCCTGCAGGATCAAAAGTAGAATCCGATGTATGGATGGGTGAGAGTTCGTCTTTGTTCCTCCCCTATCATATCCATTTTCCTCTCTCTCCTAATTTCCTTGATCACAATAGCATTTCGGTTCCTCTCACTCTTTTCATCTCTGCCAGTGGATCACATTTATCATTTTTTAGCATTTCCTCTTCTTTCTTTTCAATTCTTCCTGACTTCGTCCACTCCTTCTGTTTCTCGTCTTCCCGTGTCCCCTTCTTTCCACTTTCTCATTCCACCTCTCTGTCTTGTTCTGTCATCCTGATTATCAGTCCTCTTATCCCTCTCTCTGCTGTCAGTACACTATCGCTCTCTTTCTCAAATTAACATTTTAATTACAGGCCCTGCTTAACCTGGGAAAATCAATACCTCTTCCTGCCTTTCCTCTCTTTCTCTTTCACTCTTTTTTTCTTGCACCCTGTTAACCCCCCGCATTTGTGTCTTTCTCTAACAACCCAGGCACACACACACACGCGCACAAACACACACACACACACACACACACACACACACACACACACACTACTATACACATTTCCTCCCATTGATCTGTGTGTCTTAACATCCACAACAAGCAGACTAACCTCTTGCATTTGGTGCTCTGAAATGAGCAGGTGTGTGTGTGTCTGTGTGTGTTTGGGGAGGTATTTTTAATTCCCAATCTCCATGAACTGGGAAAAGCGCCATGAATTATTTAAAAAATCACTGTCATGTAAAACTACACTCACCAGTCAAATCTGATTTTAACAAAAAACACAAAATTATCAGCAACAAATGTCGTTTATTGGAGGTTATCCGGTCGTTAAGTGATGACGTGACGAATCCTACTTCCGGGTCTAAAGTAGTCTGCGTTTATGGCTTTTGTGTTGTTAACATGTTTAATGTTATGTATTTTCTTCTATTTAATCTCAAAAAGCTCCTAAAACAGTCAGTGATCACTGTTGACCTCCCTCGGCTTTTATTACCACTAATCATTTATTTAAGCTCAGTTTTTAAAACCTTACGATGTAACTACAGCCCAGCCCATGCAGCAGTATATGAATGACTAACCTCATATTGTGGATGGATTATCTCAGTTGTTCTCTGGCTGAAGTTTGGTCCTTTTACAGCATCCTGCCATGCGATTACATTTGTTCCTGACCACCGAGAACACTCACATTAACTTTTATCGAGTGGAAAAAAAGTTAGCTTGTTTATATTATGCTAACATAGCTGTGTCGCTAGCGGTCACGCAGCACATCATTATATACCAGCTAGCCCAACTTCAGTAACCCTACAAACGTCACTGCTGTTTAGTTTTCTGTCTTCATTTATGTTGGAAGTGATAACAGAGCTGTACGTTTGAATTTGTTTCCAAAACCCCGCAGTCAGGACATGCTATATTGTATTTAGATAGAAGCTAGCAGGGAGTTAGCTCGCTAGCTTCTAACTCCGTTAAATGTCATAAATTCCGTTTTCATGGATGCCTGGATGTTAAACTCAATTGTTACACCTGGTAGAGCAGAACGCTGATCATTTTATTAAAGATGAAAGACTTTAGACAGTTTTTCAACTCTCAGTAATGCCACAGTGATCGTTTGATATATGGACCTGCAGCGGAGTTTAGGCCCCGACACGGCTAGTGACGTCAGACTGAACGACCGGATACAGCTGTCATGAGCTGTGCTCTTACAGAATCATCCCATAGATTTCAGCTGAAAGTCAGGAAGATGTTTACCAGTTGATTGAATTGTTGGGGTTTTGTTTGTGCAGTCTCTGGAAGTAGATGTATTTTGTTTCAACGAGCCTGTCTCGGTTATTGCACAGTCAGTCTTCAGGATGGCTTGTAAACTCCATGCGATTGCTTTCTGTCATTTTAGATGCTTCTCGAATCTCGTTTCCGGTGACCGCCTGTATCTTCTCCGGATTCACTAACTCCATTTGCAACGCAGTAAATTACGGAAATCGTGATCACAGTTACTGTGCTGTTTTTCCCTGTCCCTGACTTTATTCCCCATTTCCATCTGCTGCTGTTATATTAGCAGTTTGTTGTTAGCATGAACAGCTGGTGGCACTGATTCTGCAGTTCGTGCCCAAAAGAACCCAGTGCAGGAGAAGAGGACACGAAGAGTGCTGGTTGAAGCTTAAACAGTGCAAAGAATACAGAGTGATTAAAACATCACTGAGTCATTTCAGTTAATGCATGCTCTCCAGTGGACTGTGTGTAAACGATAGACTTCTAAGGTCTTCCAGGTGTTTTATCTGCATTCCTCCTGATGACCAGATGCTTCTGTGAGCCAGCAGCTCAGGGGGAAGATGACCTTCATCTTCTTTGCTCTGTGGCCTCAGAAACACAGCTTTTCTGACAGGTTTATGGCCTCAGCTACTACCTTTGAGTGTTATTGAAAATAGCATGTCCATTTAGTAAATGATGTCCAGAAGGATGATAAAGCTGGTTATGCTTTAGGGCAGGGCTACATTGAGCATACAATGTCCTTCAGATTCATCCCTTGCTTGTCATTTTCTGATTATTGTAAGAAGGTGACTGTAACAATGAGGCTTTAAGACAGAACTTTACTAATCGAATGGCGATGTCACAGTAGCTTTAGCCATCTTTTATATTATTAAGTTGACTGGTTTTCTTATCAGGCGGTTGCTGGTTTGTTTCCTGCCTGCTCCAGTCTACATGCCACACATCCTTGGGCAAGATACCAACATCAAGTTCCTCTCCAGTGCATCCTTTGGAGCAGCGGTCTCCAACCTTTTTTGTGCCATGGACCGGTTTATGCCTGACAATATTTTCACGGACCGGCCTTTAAGGTGTCGCGGATAAATACAACAAAATAAAACTAGTACCAGTACCGAAAAAAGAAAATTTATTCATAACACACGTGAAAAGACCCAGGGAAACAGAGTTAACGATAAAAACGATAACAAAATAACGCTGAAAACCGAGAAAAACCCTGAAAACCAGACATTTCACACCTGAGGCCTCAACTCTCACGGACCGGTACCGGTCCGAGGCCCGGGGGTTGGGGACCGCTGCTTTGGAGTATGAATATGTGTGAATGTTAGATAGAAAGCACTTACCCATAGGAAGTAGTGCTTGTATGAATGACTCAGTGAGTGTGCTGCAAAGTGCTTTGAGTGCTCAGACAGAAAAGAAAAGCTCTTTATAAGAAACAGTCCATGTACCGTTTAATTAAAGAAGAAGAAAGAGTCGGAAAATATGAACCTGTCTTATTGTTTGAACAGGCCGTGCACCGTGTGAATGACTTGTGTTAGTCTCTTGTGCCAGTGATTGAATCCCTGAAGCACTCGGGTCAGTCCTAATAATGTTTGGGATCAGCATGTTGGCAGCTCTCGGCTTACTGCATCCCTCTGATCTCACCTGCTGTGTGTGTGTTTTTAAGTCTTGTTCAATCCCCGGAGACTCCAGATGATATTGTGCTTGACCACACACACACACACACACACACACACACACACACACACACACACACAACAGCCAGCGTCTGACTTCACTTATCCTGGAGATATAACCCCACACTGCTGGAGGTCTGTCTTCATTCCTGTCGGCTCTCCAGATCAGGCAGTAATCCCAGATGTACCAATGTGGGCAGAAAATAAAAGGGGACTTCTTTATATACTCAAGTGCTCAAAACTCTTTACATAACATGCCTCATTGACCCATTCACACACATTTTCAGCACTATTTTTCTGCACTTACTTTCTGTCTAATGTGCGCACATGCTCACACTCCAATGAACACAACTCGGGGTTCAGAAGGTTCTGTGAAGGTTTCAAGAACTATCGCTCAATACCACTTTCAAAAATTCAAGTCTGGCTCCTAAGAAGCCAAACATGTAAGAGGGAGCGGCTCAAGAGTTCAGCAGCTTGGAGAGAGCACAGAAAGCATGCTAAAGTTTCAGTGGCCATGTTCTCAGGTGACATTAATGAGCAGGTGATGTTAGCGATCACCACTGATGTTGGCCATTTTAATCAGAGGAAGGAAGAGTGAGCAGCGTGTTTTCACTATTAGTTCTTGGGAGCTGGAGCGAAAATAAACCCAGATGTCAGACGAACCGGTCCTTACACATTGATATCCGCCTCTCTCTGCAGGTTTGGATCCCTCTCCTTCCACCTCAACAGGATCAGTCGCAGAAAAGAAACCTTCCACTAAAAAACCTGCAGCTCCTCCTCTTTCTTCCTCCTCTTATTCTTCAATGAGGCGGCTGAAGCAGCTTGCAGAAGAGGTTCAGGATCCAACCTCTGTTGTCGCCACACTGCACCTCCTTAGAGAGAAGATGCCGCCGCCCATAGAATCCAGGTGAAGTCTGACCGCTGCCTCTGCAGGTCTGCTTTCTGTAAACCCCCAGCAACCATCTCCCACCCCCTCCTCTTCTCACTACATTATAGTCATATAGTAACACTGCCGTGTTATGTCTCAGTGACGCCAACTGTTGTAAATATAAAGGAGAGACTAGAACAGTGTGAAGTCTGAGGAACTTGGAAAGGTTTTTAATGGTTCTCCAAACGTGTTCCATTTAGCAGCAGCTCCTCGGAGCCCAGTTCATCTCAGTCCAGTTCAAAGCAGACCAGTGTCAACGCTCCAGTGGTTCCATTTGGTTTGGACCTGTTCTACTGGGGTCAGGAGCAGCCCAGCGCTGGCAGGATCATTAAGTATGCACCAGACAAGCACCGTCCCTAGTTTACTGATCTGTGTGTTGTGTCACAGATGATAAAGTAAAAAGGATCATTTTAATGTGATATTAAAGCTACAGAGCGTTTACTCTTCTTTAACATTCATTTAACATGTGTCACATTCTTTCCGCTGCAGGTCAGCCTCTCAGCACCAGTTCTGGGTTCCAGCAGAGGTGGAGGAGGAGGTGGAGAATGAAGAGCTGCTGGCAGAGAGCAGGAGCAGATACATCTCCTTCCCTGGGAGCTTCGTTCCTGTCAGCCATTTCTGCAGAGCTCCACTGGGTGATGGCAAGCTCTGTCAGCGGCAGGACCGCTTCAAGGTAACAGGATAAACTTGGAGTCTGTCATAAAGTGAGAAGCTGTTGGTCTCCCTCTGGCTCACCAAACTGAGCGAGGCCTGTGTCTCCTCAGTGTCCTTTCCATGGCCCCATCGTTCCACGAGACCAGGAGGGTCGACCCTGCCGGCAGGAGGACCGAGAGAGGGAGGAGCAGGAAGAAAGGAGGAAGAGAGAGCAGCAGCCTGGTGAGAAGTGAAAAATACAAACACATTTGAATCACACAGAAGAAATGTCATCAGAGGGATAACTTTTAACAATAGCATCAAAGGTTTGTAAGGGAAGGGCACACAGAGTCTTTGTGACTCTAGAGGAAGGAGGAGGAAGTCAGGAGTGGCAGAGAAATATGCGAGCGGTTCTGGGTGGATCTGGGATTACATCAGGGCTGACCTCTGAGCCTGTGGTTGTGGACAGGGTGACAGAGGCTATGGAGATGCTCGAAGTGAGTATAGGGAGTCAAGCCTTGAGGGGGAGGCATGTTCTGGAGTAGAGAGGATGGAAAGTCTGTAGAAATGAGAAACATGCACGAATGAGACGGAGGCAGGTGTCAAGGGTGATGTGTGACCGAGGTGGCAGTGAGAGCTCTATGATGTATGCAGGCTGTGGCACTGCCACAAAGACAGGACCTGGAGTTGGAGGTGGAAGAGTTAAAAATGCTCAGCTTTTCTTTGAGAGTAACCAAGAGCGACAGAATTAGAAATGAGTGTATGTGAGGGACGGCTCAGGTCATGTGGCTGCGTCTCCAGTCTGCAGGATGTCCAGCAGCTGCCTGCAGTGTCTTAACCAGCTGCTCTGTGTGTGTGTGTGTGTGTGTGTGTGTGTGTGTGTGTGTGTGTGTGTGTAGCTGTAGCTTGCAGTCCAGTGAGTTGTGAAATAGCATCTTTTGTTACCAACTACAGTATCGATCCAAGAGTCTTAGACGCACATACACACACATCAGCTTCACAGTAGGGGGGCGCTGGCCTGAATAACTTGATGAACTGTTGGCCTCAGCTGCTTTTACCTCTTCAAACATCCACAGGCGCATACAGTGAGCCTAAACAGCCAGTAACACACACACTTCCTACAGTAGCAGCTACGCTCAAACATAATTGTTTTTCCTGAATTATTGCCTTATATCCATGCCAAGGGTTGCCCGTAGTAACCACCCCTGTAGACCGCTCCAAGGAAGCTAATATCAGACTCTGACTGTAAGTGTATTTGTAACAGTACAGTTGTGTTACCAAAAAGTTCTGTCAGCCAGAGAATAAAAATCAAAAGCTTCACTTGATGTAACCATAAAATTCCATCAGTACAATCTGTCAGCAGTCTGGATCCTCTCTGAATGCTTTTAGAGGATAAGAAGTACTTTAGCTGTTAGTGTCATTTGCCGTCCAAGAGCACTGTCATCATGGAAGTCTTCTTTGAGTTACTGTCAGTCACGTAGCAGCAGTGCCTTTGTTTTACAGCTATATTAATCCTGCAGTGTCCACAAAGCAATAGCTGAACCTTCCTGCTTAATTGCTTCCAGATGACCACAAGTCAACAAAGTACAACAGGGTGAGCTGGCTGATGTGAACCCGGTCGAGATTAGCGTCAGTCTTCCTGGTCGGCTTCCTTATACTGAAGTCAGTAGGGCAGCGAAGGATTTCTTAATGGAGTTTGATGAAGCCGGTGACTGACAGATGAGAAGCAGCAGGTGGTGAGGAAGCACACAGCCGGCCTAAAGAAACGATGTCTAACTTATCAGAAAGTAGAAGCAATTTATTATCCATATTATTATTTAGGGTGTGAACTAGAAATTGAAAACTATAGACAGACACACCCACAACACAAAAGGCAATTAGGAAATGGAGGAAATCAAAGATTATAAATATTCGTGTTTTAATTGAATCCATTTGCTGTCAAGTTTCCGGATTAAAAGCTAAACTGAACACAGATTCCTATAAGCTACAGCCTGTAAATCATAGTGAAGATTATTTTTCAGTCTTCTGGTGAATACTGCAGGCATCTGTTGCTATGGTGACTCAGTTCTATTTACAACTGTTAGTGAAATTTACTGCTACTATCTAGCCACAAATGTTTTCATAGGACTCTGTGCAGCCCTTTGAAGTAAGTACTACTTTACTGCTTCCATAGGAGTTTAGTAGCAACCCGATGCTCTTAATCAAGTGCACTTGATTAACTGTTCATCAGCATGTGGAAAAAAGCAGAATTAGTGGAGCATCCAGGGCGAAAGACATCAGCAGCTGTTGCTGCCCATCAGTATTAGAGAGGTTACGAAGTCATTACCAGATGATATGAAGTTTATTAAGATTATTCACAAGTGCAAACAGTCAAGACAGTCGCCATCTTTCCAGGAGGACACATCCCAGCATATTCGCCCTGCCATGGGTGAATATGCTGCTCCCATGCTCAGAGAAACAAAACAACAAAAGCCAGTTACATCTTAGTCTCTGCACAACTCAGAATGTCAGATGTTCGAGTTTATGACAGTAGAGGAACTAACAGCCAGGGTTTGGAAGGGTCACCAGAAGACAGCCGCACAAGACGAGCTTCATTCACTAATGTTTGTATGGAATCATTCTTATTCTGCGCAGAAAGTTGGTTCCCACGCAACGTTTATGAAAAGTGCGTGCCAGCCTATTTTGTTCTTATTAGCAAGTCGGACTCGTTCGGAAACAACAGCCTTGTGCGATCTCTACTACGATCTGCATACTGCCCTGCCCCCGTTTTTCAATCTAAGGAAACATGTTTCTCTCCAGGTGAAGCGGAGGTGGCGATGTGTCTTTAGAGGAGCCTGCACCTCTAGGCAAGAAATAAGGAGGAAGTCTGACTATATATATATATATATATATATATACACTATAGATATTGTGCTTTTCTTCTCTCCCAGAGTACTCAAAGCACTCTATACAACACATTCACTCAGTCACTTTTCTTCTACGTTTTCAGTGCTTCCTCACGAACATTCATCCATCGAAGCGCAACTTGGGGTTAGTATATTGCCTAAGGATAAACTGGAGGAGCCAGGAATCGAACCACTAACCTTCCGATCAGTAGATGGCCTGCTGTACCGCCTGAGCTACAGCCACCCCAACTAGAAAGTTAAATAATGTCTGAGGTGTAAGGCGGGAGCCTGCAGAGGCGCACTCAGGAGTGGTGACCCTTTAAAAATAAACGAATGAATAAAAAGGGACACAAGAAAAAGTAGAATACATCTGCCAAAATCCAGATCTTCCAGCATTCATGGGACAAACAAAACAACAGTCATCGTTGCCATGGAAACGGTGTGGGAAGCTGCACCTCTCCCAGCTTCCTTCCTTGACCTCAAATGTTTTTTAGTTTCTCACATTCAAGGTGCAGGCTTCTCTCTTACAACATCACCTGGATAACATAGAGAACTGTGGGCGGGGCACAAGTTCTGTTGGCGCCGAGCTCAGAACAGAGGCAGGTAAAGTCACACAGAAGACAGACATTTCAAGGTAATGCTGCTGAAGGTGGTTCTACAATTTACTGACCAATGGGGTGTGCTTTGATTTTTACCTGCACAGAGACACAGAGGTCCTTTTTCTCATGACTGTGTTACTCTTTTTTTTTTTTAGCTCTGCTCTTGTCTTATAATAAGAATTGTATGTTGCGTTATGCGTCTGACTCAGACCCACACACACACACACACACACACACACACACACACACACTCTTACCAAAAAATAAGAAGTCCATTCAGGTGATTGACAGGAGGAGGGAAATGGATGCTGTGCTACTCTGTCACATATATGCAGGCTCCTTGTGTTAAGTGATGCGTAACAGAGTTACATTTGAACCAACCAAAGACCCCAGGCGCACACACACCTCTGCCCCCTGCCCTAACACACACACACACACACACACACACACACACACACACACACACACAGAGACCCCAGCTGGACAGACTAAGAGGTGTTGACGGAGAAAAGAGCCCTGCTGCAACACTGATTAAATTCCCACTGTTATTCGCGCTTGCCTGTCTTTTTTCTGCTCTCGTGCTTTTCTTTCGATTCTTCTTTCATCTCTTCTCTTTTTATTTTCTCTGAAACTTTCAACAACAAAGTGACACACACTCTGAACACGCATGAATGTAAATGCAGCTGCTCCTCTTATAGCAGTAATGAGTCCCCTAAATACACCAGCTGCTTTTCAATTACTGCTCCAGCGTGTGTGAGAGTGTGATGAGGGATAGTTGAAGGTCCAGTCAGACCCGGGTCAGAGCAGCTGATTAATAACCCTGCATACACGCTCGCTCTGAGCTGGGGTCAGTGTTTTGACGGAGTGTGTGGCTTCAGGCCCATCACAATCACGGTGTAATTACTTTGCATTACCGCAGGTTTATCTGGAATTCCTTCGCAGTACATCATTAACTAGAAACGTCTCTTCGTTTAGATCGTCATTGCTCTGCATTACTGCTGCTTTTACTTTATCAGCCAGAATTATGACGTTACAGTTTTCATTAACACCAAAATTGCATCCGAATGAGCCGCAGGACACACGGTTTACGACCCGTGCTCTGTAAGGCCCGCCGCTGTGAGCTCATTTACATTATCACTTCTAATTACTTCATTACACTTCTCAGTCAAATTGGTTTTTGTTCAAGTTTTAGGCTTTCATAGCAGCTCATACAGGGAGTAACCTCACACGCACCAGGCCTTTGTGGCTGAAACACACAAAGTACGCGTGCAGAGAGAAGTTTAATATCCTCATTTTTAAATGTTTGTTTGTTTTAGTCCAGTTTGAGGCTTCAGTCCCAGTCTTAACCTTAGTCCATAGGCTGTATAGAAAAGCTGGACAATAAGTGAAACCTGGATTCTTTTAAATCATTAATAGTGTGTAGAAGTCTGAGAAAATTCCCCTCAGCTGCCTTGGTCTATGATCTCAGAGAACATTTTCCTAATGGCCATATTGGATTAAACAACATAAAGTCCTGTTTGTAAATCCTGGCAGGGATCCTGGGGCAGGACGTCAGTCCAGGCTGACGTGAAGTGGTCCGATGGTGAACGGGTATTTCTTTTAATCCCGTGGCCGTGCTGCTACAGGACGCCCACTGCTGTCAAAGCCACAGGTGTTGCTGCACAGAACAAATCTCAGCTGAAATGAAAAAAGTTTTCATAGTTTTCTCAGGACCTCTGATCTTGTCCCACTGTTGCGGCAGCTCTCTCTGTTCCACCTGGCAGATCTTTGCACCGCACTGCTGGATTATATAGACAAAAGTGCCACGCCTCTTCATCTCTCTGAATGAGGTGCGATGAAGAGCGGGAGAATCCTAAACGTCCTCCAGGAGCAGAGTAACATTGGTCTCTCTGTTGCAGACTGGCGAGATGCAGAGTTGATGCGAGACATTGAGGCAGCAACAGGAGAGGACCTGGGTTCTGAGCGGCTGGGCGGTAAAAAAGGGAAAGGAAAGAAGAAGAAATACCCCCACCTCAGCGACCTGAAGCAGAGCAGCAACACGTCCCGCTGCAGACTAGAGAAGAAAGTCTTTAACAAGTACGGATGCTAACTTCAGCTTCTAGATGATTCTCTGAGTGTAGGAGCTAAGTGCTTGGTGAAACTGGAAACAACCAACTAACTAAAAGATGGAAACTTTGTCATAGACAAAACAGTGTGGCGTACATCGAGTTAAATAAAGTTAAGCCACTGAACACAGGCCTCAAAAAGGCACCTCACTGCTAAACTGTCACCTATGGGTAGGCTAGCTAAGACCCAATTAATCAGTGTATTTTAGGCACTTACTAGCATCATATCACAAGAAACACATCATTTGTTTTCTTTCACCAAATCTACAAAACAAATCCACAGATGACACTGTGATGGAAATGAAATTCTATTTTTGCACCATCGAGTTGATTCTCAAAGTGCTCTTAGTCCAAGGCCTAGACCAAGTCCATAAAATAACCAATGATTCATTATTTTTTAAACTGTGGAGGCAAGTATCACAGTCTAAGAGTAGAAATATGGAGCTAGAGATGAGCAGAATGGGTTTTAGCTCCTGGGCTTAAAGTTGTTGTTTCTTTGGATTTTTCCCATCAATCCTTCTCATTTCCTCCCTGCTCTGTTCTCCCTCCCTTCAGGAGTTCCCTGAGACGAGTGGCTCAGGTGATGAATAAGGCCGACAAGAGGAAACACGACAAGTTCTCCAACCAGTTCAACTATGCTCTCAACTAAGCTCGTGTGCCTTTAACTGAAGTCAGACGGGTGGAGCGTTGCTCTCAGTAACCTTTCAGCCCCCGACCGCTCCTGCGTTTATCGTTTGTTATTTATATGTCTCTTTTATGTCTCCACCTCTTGTAGAGATTCAGGGAAACAAGGAGCTAAAGAATGCATTGTCACATTTCAAATTGGAACTTTTTGTATTTGTAGTTGAGCTTATGAGGCGGACTCTGTAGGAACAGTGAAGGAGGCGGAAGCTGGAAGACTGAATCGCCAAACCTGATCCACAGTTTTGTACAATAAAGGTGAAATGTTAAGGGTTGTTGTTTCTTTGTAATGAAAGAAGAAGTGTTTCAATAATTGCTGGGAAATATGATGATAAAGGATTCTGTGTGTTCTACCTCAAAGCTGATGCTCGATACAGGACATGAAAGTTGTTTCATATGATATCACTTCTGTGGCAGCTGAAGCTAAAGCTAGTGATCAGCTGACTTTTACGCTTTCTTATTACGTCGGTGTTTTGTGCGACTGACAGGTTTCAAATGTGTTTTAGTGAGAATAAAATTGTAAACCTGCATCTTGTTACATTTTTGCCTTTTTTCTGTCCTTTCAAACGAGATTCATTGAACACAACAACACTGACTGTGGGAAAGTTCTCCTGTGAAGCTATTTTAGGAATAAGTGGCAACTAAGGGGAGTAAATAAATATATATTTGCAACACTATATTGAAAAGACAGGTGATATTTTGTTTACATTGCAGTGACATCACGAGAACAGCAGACATCCTGCAGCTTAAGAAAAATGATTTGCATCTTTTCTCTGTGATCTGTGATTCTCTGCACTTAATGAAGAGCTCACAGCTCAGTTATGCATTTCCATCAAATTACACGTCTTACAGAGAATGTTTTTTCACAAATGGTTGAAACTAAATAATTTAGCTTCAGTAACACAAGATCCTACATTTCTCATAGCACAACTAATGATGCCTGGTAGGGGCAACGTGGCGTTGTTGGCACTGTTGTGTCACAGAAGGTTCTGGGGTCACATCGTCAGCGTGTCTGTGTGGAGAACCCCATGTCTGCATGGGTTCTCTCTGGCTTCCTCCCACAGTCCAAAGACTTACATGGGGTCAGTTTAATAGGCTGTAAGTGTGAGTGTGAGTGTTCTGTGTTTGCCTCTGGCCCTATGACAGCTGGGATAGGCTGCAGCCCCCATTAAACCTGTACTGGATAAGCAGGAGAGGATGGATGAATGGTTGGAACTTGTACTCCGCTGACTTCTGATTGTGGATTTTGTAGGGTTGGTCCTGGCCTCCCATGGGACACCTTAAAGCCTCATCTCATCCATGATTTGCTCTGCCTCTCCAGGCTTCACTGCTTGCTGCTGCCTTGATCTGATGCCACGAGGATCCACCAGCACTCCTCCCCAGCAGACATGCCGTTCCTGAAACACTCACACAGACTTCCTTAGCCTGTCCTACCACCTCACTCCGGACTGTTTCAGCGTCATTAAATCCCTTGGACTTCTATATTATCCATAAAGGCGGCAATTTTGTCTATGCAGAACATGGTTGTTCCTTTGTGCTGTCTAACAGGCACATGGAACGTGTTATTCAGTCGGTACTTTTGCAATGATGACATAACAAATCTAATGATTCTGGGATCCACACCTGTCCAAACATCAGCTATCATTTTATTGCTGGTTATTATTATTATTATTATTATTATTATCATTATTAATAAGAAATGCTAAAACCTGCAGCTCCTCTAGTGGCCACTTGATCCTGGTTAAAAAAAATTTGTGAGTCCTCAATGACCGTCATGTTAAAACGTCCAGTTTACAGCAAAAACTACGGAACATGTTTACAGCCTGCTGCATAACAGCGGGTTCCTCCTTCGTGACAGTTGGAAAGCTTAAATCAGGGGTGTGGCTGCCGTGATTGACAGGTGTGCTGAAACAAGGAGCTGTAGCTCTAAAAGTCAGTCACTCCCACACGACGCCCACACACACTAATTTATCTGTTTTGGGCTTGTTTCATTTATACCCGTTTGTGGGGAAAAACTGTGATAATATAGCTTCAAGCATTAATTGTGCTGCCAAATGTGTATCAACACTTTTGTTTAAGCTGTGCTGAGATCTGAACCCAAACCTCAACACAGCTTTTTCAAGTTAAACTATTAACCAAACTAGAACTTCAGTTGCTCTAAGCAGTTTCATATGATTGGCTGTAGATTGTTAAGCTACTGGATGAGTGCACAGAGTACCGTCTTCTAACTTGCTATTCTATATGAAGCAATTTAAGTTCAGGATGGGATGTTGTGGGAGTCAAAGTGATATGCACTGCACCCGGACACGCTGCACAAATTATTCAGGGATTATATCAACGCACCTTTGAAACACGTGTGGCCTCTTGCAGTGGAGTGACTGCAGAAAGTGATGGAGGCATGCTAGCTGACAGACGCTGCATGAATATGCAAAGTTCATGTGAAACTAAAAAAATACTACTCTATATCACTTTTTGTTAAATGAAAAAATGCTACTACTGAAGGGTGGCCGCTGCTTTTTTTTAAGAAGCTTTCTATCATTAATATCCGGGAGGCGTGTCTTTCTGGAGCATTTGACCTCCTTCTGTGTTGACTGTCAGCGTCCTGTCGATGTCTTGACATCATGCTGCAGACTCTACTTCATCTGTTGTTCCTATTTTGATCGGAGGGCTGAAAAATACATCCAATGCAGAAATGCCTAAAACTATTTTGCAAATAGCCATTTGAGGAAAAAAAATGTACACATGCCTACAGTAAGGGTGGCTATAGATCCGTGTTTTATACGCAGTGTGTGAATCATGTTCTTCATATTTAACAGCAGCACAAACACTTTGAAAGCAGGCTGGTTGTCACAGCACTTTCCCCTTTTAAGCAACAGAGACTAACACTGGCGCTTTTCTCTGATAATAACACGAAACAAAAGAATCCCACTCAGAGAGATGCTTACACTTAACGATGACTGATAAACCAACTAGATTTGATGCCGTTTCCTCTTAAATATGTTCTTCGATTTGCCAACACTGCAGAGTCCTGTGAAGACTTTCACTCCTGAGGCTCGTGAGCTAAAATAAGTTGGATTTATTTATTTTATTGTTATTTTTTTAACTGAAGATAAAAGATTCATTTTGATTAAATGTTTTTCATTTTGTGTCAGACCATAAATGTCCTGTGGAACATGATACAGCTCTATTTAATCCTGACCAATCAAAAGCTTCAAGTATTACAAAAACAGACAAATAAAACATTTTTGTCACTTCCGGATAAATATTGTAGACATCATTACAAGATAAAATTTAAAAAAAATATATTGTTATAAATTAAAGGCGCTCAAATGTAAATAAAGGAGAACATAAACAAACGGACATACACTCAGCTGAACTGAAACTAAATCATCTGGAATAATGAAATGTTTAAAGAAAGGCCGCTCGACACTCTGTTCAGCAGGGATTTGCTCCAGATGCTCCTGTTACTGGCTCTTTGGGCACATGCTTCAAGCACAGTATTTAAAGTCCGACAAAGAAGCAAAAACTGCAAACTCTCACTGCACTCTCGCTTCTTTTCAAAAGTTTTCTGGTCTTTTGAGACAAACAAAAATGGTGACATTGTGACACTGTCGCTCCAGTTTTCGTTAAAATGTTCAATTTTCAAATTTCCTTTTATTAAAAGAAAATCTCGCGCACTCTTAGTGGACTTTGCACGTGCTGTGCGGCTCCCGCTGCGGTCCGTGCGCACTACTTCAACTTATCCGTATCACGCGGCTCAGTCTGTTTTCCAGGCACATGATTGGCTCGGCTCAGTGCTATTCTTATTGTCATTGGCCTATTGTGCTGTCTGTCAAAACATTAACGAAAGATTGTAATCGACGTTATATTCGTCACGTCTCATATTTCTATGACAGAAAAGTCATTTCACTGTAATTATCTTTATCGTTTTTGAGATTTGTATTGTTTGCAAACCCCTTCCTCGCATAAATATTTTCCAGTTCCCATTTGGATTTTTTTATTGGTTTGTTTTTGACAAACAGGAAACCTCACAGATATCCAAACCAACCAATAGGCCCAGGATTAGCTTCACACCCAAACCCTGCATGGAAGTTACTTACCTCTGAGGCACTGCAGCACCCAACGCTTCAGCTCACTGTTATTAAAAAAAACATTACTGGGATACTTTTCTGTTTAATTGTCATCATTTTAATATCAAAGGACAATACCATGTTGAGCTGAGGACTCAGTACATCCAAGGATTTTATGGAAACTGTTAACCACCTCAATAAATAAAAGAAATGAAAACGATCACAGCTGGAGTTACATGGTACTGACAATAGATCAAGCCATTCTCAAGTCTTAAATAAACATTCAATATTTTTACAGACTTTAGAAAAGAAAACAATGAGATCAACTATTTGTCTATTACAGTGTTTAAAACAGCATTCAGAGCTAGAACATAGATTTATGTACAGTTCTGCAAGATATTAACATTCTATCAAAATAAAATTAAAGCCTTTAAACGGTAAAAAAGGGGGAGGAGCTGAACGCTGTGCTGCAGTTCATACTGGGACATTTCAGTCAGGGCTTCTGTGTGTGTTTGTGTGTATCTACAGGTGTGTGCTGTAGAACGCAGGTGCAGCATAACTCTGTGTCCCCAGCATGAATGGAGACAGGACGTGGCTGGCGGTGAGGAAAGGCAGCTGGACAAGGCTCCCAGCAGGGGGGTGATGGTGGCCGGCATAGCCTGTGTGCATGGCCAGATGCCCACTGACTGGAGGGGATTGGCTCAGAGGGCTGAGGCTTCCCAAGCCTCCTCCCGCTCCTCCCCCTGTGCCTCCCGTGCCTCCTGCTCCTCCCGTGGGGGCCGAGGTGTCGGCTCCAGGGTTCTGCTTCTTCCATTTGGTTCGCCGGTTCTGGAACCAGATCTTAACTTGGGTCTCAGTGAGGGAGAGGGACAGGGCCAGGTTGAGGCGCTCACACACTGACAGGTAGCGTGTGGACTTGAACTTGTTCTCCAGCGCCACCAGTTGCTCGTAGGTGAAGGCAGTCCGGGCTCTGCGGGGCTTCCCCGACTTGGAGTCTGAGCCAGAGCGTTTCCTCTTGGGCTTGGCCCCTTGGCCCCCATTGGTTTGGGGACTGGTGATCTGGCTTGTGGGGCCTCCGTTAGGGGTCTTTGTGTCTCTGCTGGGATCCTGGTGGCTGTGCTGGCCTAGTTCTCTGTCTCCATTACTGGGAAGAGCCGAGCTGCTCTCCTCACTGCTGTAGGGCCCGTCTGCAGCCTCTGAGTCCGGGGTC
This sequence comes from Copadichromis virginalis, assembly GCF_057382275.1. Classification (NCBI taxonomy): domain Eukaryota; kingdom Metazoa; phylum Chordata; class Actinopteri; order Cichliformes; family Cichlidae; genus Copadichromis; species Copadichromis virginalis. The sequence continues at coordinate 3,039,174 of NC_140619.1, forward strand.
CCAGATCTGTGGAAGTCTTCCTCATCCGGACTTCTGTATATAAAGCCCTCCTCTAGAAGAACGCACACAACAAAGAGTTCAGCCACATGTAACATCCAACAGATTCTCCATCCTATATGGTTGTACAGGTGGTTTGTCTCTACAGCCCACAGTAGCTTAATGAAGTGGTTTATTCAGATTAAGGCATACCAAGCTCATGTTTAGGCTTACGTAAGTAGTTCACTACCTGGATCACTACCAATACCTTAAGATATTTAGGCAGGCTAAATAAAACCCATGGTTTAACCAAGGTCCTGCACTAGCAAGTTAAGCCAGTTAAACTAGATTTGGTACCAAATGTCACAGCTACAGAAACAAAGATACCAAAATATTGTGTAATTCAAATTATTAGCATCTGACAAATATGCATATGAACAAGTTAGCTCACAATATGGAGACTTCATAAAATGACTAGAGCTTTTTAATTGATCTTTTCTGTAATATCAAACTGAAGTCTTATTTCATCAGTTACAATCAGAAACATTTTTATTTCTTCACTGCAAAGAAGGTTTGGCTTCAAATAAATACTTTAAGGTTCAGCTTCTTGGTTGCAGTAATAAATTGGTGGTATGGATTATGAAATGGTTAGAGCTAGAAGAAGCAATGCTGGCCATAAAGCAAACAGTGGTCTTCTAAGTACTAAGTTTACTGGCCCATCTATTTACCCCTATCTCCTCATAATTACCGTTGCCACGGTAGGCCAATTAATCTAAAAATGTAGCTGAGGATTGTAATTATCTTAATTATCTGCTATATGGAAAAACAGTCTCTTCCCAGCATAATCAGTGAGTGTTGAACTGCGGTCCCAATTATGGCCACTGTACGCTTCCTTCAGAAACTTGCAGTTGAATTTAAAAATATCTTGAATGAATAAACACGTCAAGTTTCCAAAGACAGAGCAGCCATGAGCCTAACCTGAGTAAAGTGCTAAAGAGCCAGAGGGCAAGAATGAGCTGCCAACTCTCCATTAGTATTAATCACTGTGTCATCCGGTATCCATCATCATTTTTTGCTATGTGCTCCACTTTCTGGAGTTTACTCATCACACGATTACTGCATCATAAGTCTGTGGTGTCTTACTTCATTTGTGGCTAAATGAGTGAGGGCAATATTTGGGAATAAAACGATAAAATCAACAGAAATAAGAAGGCAATTAGATCAAGAAGGTTCTGAAAACAGTATCTTCAGACGAAACGAAAAGGTATGAAATGACCATAAACTGATCACCGTACATTACTGTGCACTGTAAAATATACTAGATGATTATCAGGCAAAAGAAATTGTGTTTGAATACTAATAGTGTGCTAAAATAACAATGGAGCATTGGAATATGGTGGATTTTAAGGTACCACAGATCAGCAGAAAAACATTAATAGACATTGTTGGACCTCTTAAATGTCCAATTAAATATTTTAGCTGCAAATCGACTGCTTTTACGTCAGCCCTTCAGAGGAGCACATGGTGCTTTAGTCTTTAATGAAACTGTAACTCTTTCTGCAATTATACGTTAGGGACAAAAACGATCTGGACGTTCACGCTAAGCTTTCATACAGTTTGTGCATTGTGCACGTACATGTCATGAAAACACCGAGCACAGTCCACCTCAACATGTACAGCACACATGTGCTTACATCCCTGCAAATGCTCTTATTGCTAATGTTAGAGAGATACTGTGTGTGCTTTTTTCACGTTATTGGTTTGAATATTTATGTCCCAATTATGCTGTTCCTTTTGTCCTTAATCTCGACAACATCAACAGTTTTAAATGGCAAGAAAAAGTAAACTGCACCTTGAATAATACTAAATTATATATTTTTAAAAATGTATAATGTAAGACATTATATTGTTATAACCACCCCCCCCCCCCCCCCCAAAAAAAAGTGAGAAAATAAAAGCATTTATTAACTAGTGACAAATCCACCTGCATGATTTCCACTGAAAAATGACTGAGCATGTGTTAGATCATCTGGAGTAAGACTGTGTAGTTTTACAGATTAAATCAGAGACAAAATATGTATGAAAGCTAACACAGAAGGGTTAGTTTAGCTGTGATGATGTGGACAGAAGAACCTGAGAGAAATTTAAAAAACAAGCATGTTTACAGGTGTGCAGAAAAGATAGCTCAATAAGATTATGTTTTACATGTAATTTACTCATAAAATGTCCACTTTTTCATTTTTCTCATATGTAATAATAATAATAATAATATTATTATATTAATAAAAATAATTAAGAATAAAGGAACCATGATGCTTGGTGAGATGGTTTCTTGTCCATTTTATAACAAACAGAAATTAATAATAATTTGGTTTGTTTTTGCAAAAACACGCCAGCCATTTAATCATATACTGATTCTAATTTAAATTTTTATTTTTAAAAAGGCCTGATTTTACAGTCGTTAAAAATAAAGCCTTATGTTACCACTATATTTATTATAGTCTGTACGTGATATGTATTTCGCTAGTTTCACTGTGCTGGGATACTTTTTGGCAGTCAGTATAATAAAACAGAATAATAGTATACAAACTACAACAGCAGTGCATGCGTTCCTGTGATGTTTTTACTGTTTTCTTTCTTTTTCTTTTGTTTTGAGCTTTTGTTTTTAACCCAGCTCGACTATATCACGAAGTTATAATTATTTATGATGTAGGGTATATGCCTGTGTCTGCTTCTGAAAAATAAAGTCAGAATTTTGTTGATTTGAAATCTGTAAAATGTACGGAAAATTTAATTAAAACAAATGAGAGATTTAAAAATAAATAAATAAATAAGGAAAATAAAAATGTGACGGAAAAAACAAAGAAAAGAGGACAAAAGGAGGAAAACGTCCAATATTATAATAATATGAAATCGAGGAGACGGAGCTGATTGGAGCTACTGCGTTTACGTGGGGTCCATGAACTTAGTGCACACCTGTCCAATAATACCGATCACACACAGGAACTGCAGCCAATTAACTTTTTTGCTCCTTTTAATTCTAGATAAAAACAGATGCTGTTTTAAACTTAAAACCAGAGAGCTCGTTCTCCCCATTCTTCCATGTTTTAATGGTCCGTACTCGGTAGTTTTCTCATCTCTTACATCATCACAAGATTTCACCGAATAAGTGGCCTGGAACACAGATTTCTGTGTGACATCAGGGTTTAGTGAGAAAATATTTACGGACGAAGCAAAAGCCCAACAACAACTGGTGGGTAATTAAAACCAGAATCCTTAGGTCACAGTGAAACCACACACAACAATGCAGTGCCCTTAAAATATGATCACAATTAGAAAGGCCTTCTTCTTCCGTCGGAAAAGCCTAGCGGTGTTCACAACACATGTATTATTGATAAATAGCGTAAACGGGCTATATTAAAGTAGAAATGGAAAAGCTCTATATTCGATTTGGGGTAAAACGGTTACATTGGTTAGGTTTCACTCATGTTTAACTATACATGAATAAATCAGTTAATTCACCGGTAAGAATAAATATGATTTGAATGACACAGAAAATAAACAACCTAATTACTAACTACAAACGCGCGAGCACTCACGCTCGCGCGCACACCTATTTTAATCATATAAAAAAACAGGTCAAATTTCTGAAAACGTTAAAGGATGTTGCAGAATCATTCAGAGTGGTTTCTAAGGAAACGGGACTTTGAACCGTAACAGGAGCAGTTCGACTGAATTCAGCTGCCCGAAGGAAAAGACGTTACTGACGCAATGGCGGGAAATTAAAGGAAATTAAAAATAAATGATTCGATAATGGACTTGGTTTGAAGTCCACGGAGACTTACTGCTCTGGTATCCGTCTGCACCGTAGCCCTTGCTGGCCTCGAGGCTGGGCTCGCGCTCCCCGGCTCCTCCTCTCCGGTTCTCCGCTCCGTACACGCTCTGCTCGAGCTCGCCGCGGTGGCTCACGTGCTGTTGTTGCAGCTGGTGTCGCCGGTTGCTCGTGAACTTGTTGGGGTCCAGGATGTCCAGCACGGAGAAAGAAGTTGTCCGGTGCCCGATGGGGCCCTGGAGAGTAACAAATGGGAATGATTTATTTAGTTAAAAAACAAGACATCATCGCCTTTTATCCCGTATAGCTGAATTTATTTGAACTTGCTTTTTTTTCTTGTCCCCCCACAATTACGTTTTGCCACGCATTTTAACTGCTATATATTTAATTGTAATATTAATAATGATCACTTTAAATATTATTATTTTTATTATTACTATATTACTATTAGTAGTAAGCAGTGTTAAAGTCAAAGACAAATCCCAGTGTTAGGTGTTGGTAGCACACATCACATCCAATAAAACAGACGGTAAAGTGTGTTCATAAAGCAAACATGAACACAGATCAGCTGCATTTCCTGCGCAGGCTGTGTAGCGGTCAATAGGCTATCAGAAGAAAAACGAATCAATCCCATTTTAAGTAGTGCAGTCTATAGATTTCTAAAACTTCAGTTTTACATTTCCACACGTAATTGGTTGGAAAATATGTGAGTTCAGGGGAAGGCTTACACTTAAGGTAAAATACTGCTTTACCAGATTGTTTGAACCTGCATGTGGGCATAAGGTTTACAGTGTGATGTAGAAATGTTCAGACTTTTTATATCATAATTTATGTGGAGCCAAAAAGGTAGCCAAGTGTAAAAGACAGATAAAAGGTGGTGCAGTGACTCTGTTTCCACCCCTCCCTGCATTACATCCTGATTAGGATCATCCATTTATTAATGAGGCCAGTCTTGAGCATGTCGACATGAATAATCCTACATTAATATTCTCTCTTTAAATAATCCCAGGGAGCCTCTGGAGAAAGACCCAGGGGCGTATTAACAACTGGTGATAAGAATAGTCTAATGGAAAAATGCCACAATCAGAGCTGCGAATAAACACAATCACGTTTTATTTAAGAATAAACAAATTCGCGTCTATGGAAAAAATATAGAGAAACGCCCGTCTTTACAAACAGGCCTACTTTGAATTATTTTGAATTCAATTAATTTCGTTCAGAAACGAACGAAAAAAATCTAATAGCTTTAATTAGAGCAATAATAATTATAACAAAATAAAAGTCGGTGTCCTTTACGGGAGCGAATTTGAATGCTTTTAATTTAGAACTTTTTATTTTGTCTCTTTCCGATCACACTTTCCAGCTGCATTTTATTAAAGGCCTCATCTCCATAATATGACCCATAACCTGACAACACGGGCCACATTTTAAAAACAAAGAATCATAGCAGTTACACAACAGGACCAAGTAACCAAATAATTTTATTTTAAAAACCGTCTTCCGTTTTCGGTGCTTCGGCTGCTCCCTGTGCTAAGAATTCTTACTTTTCTGCTCGCCCAGCTACTTTTCGTGCCATCCTTCTTTCCTGTAATGTAATATCTGTCTGTCTCGATGCTTCTTTATTTATGCTGCAGTGTCCCGGTTGTGTCCTGTCCGCTGGTCTATATAGGCTACCTGAGAGTCTGCCGTTACTGTCTGCTGCTACCGTCACGCACCGCTCCGGTAGCGCTTCACAAAGTTTGCTCGTGCCCGTATTAGCCTACCTGCTGTGGCGGGGCCAACACCGGATTCGTCGGTGGAGCTTCCGAGTGGTTCTCCGTGGCCTGAGCATCTCTGCCGCCGGCGGTCGCGCTGGAGAAGAGCCGCTTCTCCCCTGCGGCGGCTCCGTCTAACAAGTCACCGCTGTCCGGGCTCACCACAGTTTGGACGCCGTCCCCGCCGCTGGGCGCCGGTAGCGCTCTGTCCCGACTCATGACGGGTGGCACGGCGTCCGTCACTGGCCCCGCCGCAGCTCTCTCCCGGCTTATCACGGTCTGGACCCCATCCGCTCTGTCCCGGTTCATCACTTTACTCTCCCTTTCCCATATAATAACAATCCGTTAGAGATGAAAATTTAAAGAAACAAATCAACACCAAGTCGTTTTAAAGAGCTTGGATGATACTCATGTCAAATAACAAGTTCACACCACAGGCCGGTTCATGTGTCCCGTCAGCATTCTCTCAAGCGGTGTGTTCACCCAGGTAAAGTTTTCCATTGGCATCCGGACAGTCTGGGCAGAATACGAGCTTTAGCTGGACTCTCGCTTCCGTCAAACTTTAAACTTGTTCTCTCCGGCCTTCATCCTCTACATCGGCCGCTGCAACTCAGCGTCTCCGGCGATCTTTTGTCTGTCCGTCTCGTACCGTGCCGTTATCCCGTACTGGCACGCACACATAAACAGCGCGCGATGTTCCGACCTCCAGCCTTGCGCGCTCTGGAAGCCTGACAGGAGTTGAAGGCGGGACAGACTGATCTATCTCTCTAATAGTTAAAACTAGCCTGCTCCCCCCTCGCTTGCTCTCTCTCCCCCATTAGTTAAGTGAAGAACCCTCTCTCTCCCCCCTCTCTCTCTCAGTTCTTGTCTCCGTTTTTGGCTTTTAGCAGGCCACTCGAGGAGCCTCTACCATACATTTGTCCCCGTGTGTGTGTGTAGGCCTGTGCGTCGCCATCTCCCTCCTTATTTATGCATTCTTATTCAACTCTACGGGTTGTAATTGGCTACAAATTAATCCCACTTGCACTAATAGGCTATTATCTCGAGGCTGCAAGCGCGCGGGTGGTGCTGTGTGGCCCGGGCCAATTCGCTATCAGAGCACGCGGAGAAATAGAGACAGAGCGGGAAGAGCGCTGGCTGTCCCCACTTCACAGCGCGCGGTGTCGCCTCGCGGATCTCACGACGCTAAATTGTTTAGGTCGACGCTTCGTGAAATGTTGCTTTGTTCGCCAACAGGTGACGTAAAGGTGTAGCAGGTGTACAGATAGTTGGAACACAGTCACAGTGCTCAGTTATTAGTTCTAGAATTAGCCTTAACCAGCGAGTTACATTAGCGGTTAACAGCCGTGTGCTCTAATTTATAGCTAATGTGTAATACGCCGCCTCGCTCGCACTTTACTCGTGCATCCACATGAAAGGGGGCGCTTATCTTTAATGCAGATTCCAGGGCAGGGCCTCTCTCAAAACTCAATTACGGCCTGAATAAAGCCGGTAATGTCCCCGCTGCAGTGAAATATTGATTCCTAATCCTTGGCAGTCATTACTATGCCAGAAAATAATAGACCACAGAATTGGATTTTGATTTAACACACGACGTGTTTATTCTAATACTAGGGACTTAATATTCCGTTGACTCTCATTTTCAGCCACAGAGGAGAGGGCAATGGTGATGGAAGCTCTAACGCCACACTTTAAAAAAAATATTGTTGTGGAAAATATTTAAAAAAAGAAGGAAGAAAGCGAGGTGACGGGACATCTTTCCTGTCCTCCTCCCCGGTCCTAATACACAAGGTCAGCTCCATGTAATTGCCTTGCTCAATGATCCTTGGGAGGAAGAAATTAAAAGTTGAGTAAAATAATGACTGAAACAATGGGACATGATTAACCAATCAGAGAGCTGAACCCATTTGATCTACTTCCTGCTTCCACCCTGAGGCTTTATAGCTTTATTTTAAAATGGTCAATATATTAACTATATTAAACATCACTGCAGCTTATTTACCTTGGAAAATATTTGCATAAAGCAGCACCACTGCACTGCACAGTGCTACAGAGAGGAAGCGATGCAGCCAAGTGAATATGGAACAGTATTATTATTATTATTATTATTATTTATTCTGCATTTGAAATCCAGCCAAACAGCCTCACTGCATGTGACCTCAGGTGCATATATGTCAAATTAGAAGAATATTAACCGCTAAAGTCTTAAAAGAATGAGTTTTAAGAGCAGTCCAACCCCGGTTCCACACATCAGTGAGTGTAATGAGCTGTGTGCCTAGCGTTCTGGCCTTTGACCCTAATATCTCTTTAATGCAATTTGTAGTGCAGCTCCATTATATTCAGAGAGGAAGAAGCCCGAGAAACAGCAAAAAAGAATAACCATATCAACTGGAGTTGTGTATAGTAGTATTTGCACAATTTGCAAAATATGTGTCCTTTCTGTTTATTATTGCTATGATGCTAATTTGCTTCTCACTATGACAGAACGAACAGAAAACACACACACATGCAGTGGTAGTCCCACTTTCCACAGTGTGGGCCAACAGATGCTATGGGAGAACTCCCCTTCCCGATTAACAGTCAGCACGCACGTGTATGTGAGCATGTGTGTGTCTTGTGTCTATAATTATTCTAATGAAGGTTAATGAGCTCTGCTCAGCCTCCTCTTTATTAAATTAATCTCAGCCGGTAATGAATCATAATTACTATAATTAGCAGCTTGAGCTGCCTGATCTCATGCCGGTGGCTGGTCAGAGCAAGGTGTGGTGTGACACGGAGGCTTTCATCACACCCACAACTTTCATCTCTCCCTCCTTCCACTGTGTCCACTGGCTTTGGCTCTGCATAAACATAATGTTCATGGAGCTGGTCTTTCAGCGTAGAGCCTCCAGACTGGATCTGAGATTTGCTGCACTAATTTGATTATTGCTGATCGTAATATCAGTCAGAATAATTGTGTACGTTAGTGTCAGTGATCAGAGCTGCTATACGCCGTGTAGTCACACTTGTGAGTTTACATTATCACTATCTAAATGAGGCCTCTCAAAGTTTGAAGGGCCTGACAGAAAACAGTAATACTTTAAAACAGGTTTCAACAATGTAAGAATAAGGACTGCTACTATCAACAAACCGGACACCTGTCCAAATCCACTGGATTTCAAAACCTTGAGCAGTACAGCTTTATTTATTAGTGTTATAGATATAGCTTCAGTGAATTTTTTCCCCATCTTCTCTTTATTTCTGCCGCTATACTTCTCCTATCCATCTCTTCGCTTCCTCTATTCCTCCCATTTTTTTTATTTTGTGTCTTTTCAAGGTTCTGTGTTTTAGATTAGCCCTCCTCCTCTTCCCCATTACAGGGGTAAAAGCCCCCCATCCTCCACTCACACACAGAGGCAGAACCCTCGCACCATACACACCTCGCAGTTAGACACTCAGATAGAATCTGACCTGAAGAATTAATTAAATATGATAGCTGATTAAAAATAGCATAACTAATAGTGTAATATCTCAAGCTGTCGTCTTTAATAGTCAACATTGTGAGTGTGTGTCTTATCTGCTGCAGACAGACGCTCTCACTATTGATTCCTGTTCATTTCAGTTGTCAGGCAGACCACTCAGCTCATCTGGAATCATTAAACTCGCTGTCTCCCTCTGTGTCTCTCTGCCTGTCTCTTACCCTATTTTCTCACCTTTATCCATTTATATTTAATTTATTTCAATTCCACCACTCTTTTCTAATGACAGGATTGAATCAGTGTAGCAACAATCTACAAAGGCAATATTGTAATTGGTAAAATAAAGTTATAACACGAAATATGTATATATATATATATATATATGTGTGTGTGTGTGTGTGTGTAGAAAAAAGAGAAGAGAGTGAAAAGAGTGATGACAGAGTCCTAGTATATTAAGGAAACCGAGAAAACAACCGTGATCATATCTACCTGGTTGTCTTGGCTTTGGTCTGAGACTTCAAACTGGGAGTTTTTAGCAGAAAGAAAGATATGTTTAGCTTTTAAATAAACAGACAATCAAAAAACAAAACAGAACAAAGAAATCCAAGCAAACAAACATATATTTGCCTATAATCATGCATGTTTGCAGTGAAACTCTTGGGGAATCTTCTTATCCCTGATGGTATAAAACTATCTATAAACCTGCAGGAATCAACTGTTAGAGGTTTAATTGTATTTGTCCCTTCACAGTAAAAGCACTCTTCTAGTGATCTTTATTTTCGTCCGGAGGCCTTATGGGCAGGTTTGGATGTTTGCTGTGCTCACAGTGTAAACTCTGACTCCTCTGGCTGGCTTATTCTATCAAAAATCTAAAAAAGTCATGACGGATGGAAAATAACACAGTGGATGTTATTTTTTCAAACTGCCTCAGTTGTGAAATTCAGCATTATTTGTGACATATTCATGCTGAACTGAAGTCAGCGACTCTTATTCGTATTATATTGCTCATTATTCTGTAGGTTTGTCATGTTGTCATTTCTGAATTTTGGAAACTTTTGTTTTAAATTAAATTGTTTCAAAGTATGGATGAATGGACTGACGGGCAGATTCAGATTGACAGAAGGGAGACTTCACCTTTGCTTCCCCACCTGACTGAAGGTCATTTTAGTGATCCCTGTGGAAACCCCACGGCTGGAGTGAAGCTGTGGAGCCAGATGAGTTTTTATTGGTGGAAGTCACAGCTCAGTGATCTCTCTCTCTCTCTGTGTGTTCTCAAGCAGTTAGTTTAGCCAAAGACACTGTCTGCCTTTGAAATAAATACTGTGGAAGGTGGTAGGATGACTGAAAATAAAACCTATTGAGCTTCTCTTGGATTTCTATCACATATTTCATATAGCATGAACATGGCATAAGTAACTCTGGCTCAATGATCAAGACGTTTTAAAAGTATCGATACTACGCCTTCACATTCTCTTAACCATGGAGTCTCCATATTGTCAGAAAGCGTGCTTGCTAAATCAGATTAATAAGATCACAGTCGTGGTCCGAATAGTCCATCAGTTCCCTACATAGCATGCCAGATGTCCACGATGTCCGAGACAGCTTTTCTTTTACAAGATCACTAAAAAAGGTTGTCTCTTAATGTATAAACCCACTAGGATGGCCTCAAGGCTTTTATTCCTCGTCTCAATAATATTTCTAGTCTCTGGGTATGAGGCTTTTTGTAGTTGTGCTTGGTATAACAAAGACATTCAAACTGCTGACCACACATGCACATGCATAGATGACCAGCAGATCAATTTTTATGAGCTATCGTGCTCTTGACAAAGAAAGAAAAATCTAGAAGCTGATGCAACTCAAAGTTTAGAAGCACCATTTTTGCGGCTCTTAATTGAAAATCAATTAATCATTCATCACAGCTGCACAGCTGCTATACAACAATCCTACTTAGCTCCTGACCTGAAAATGGACATGTGCCATATTCATTTTGTGTCACTTGGTTTGTTGCAACCTACCTCTGTGTTTGATTCAACCTAATAATAATAATAATCTTATTCACTTGTTTTTTTCATATCCTTCAGAAACTCAGAAAATCTGAAAGTCTTTAGCAATAAGTGGATATTAAAAATATGATTCTACCCTAATCATCATATTTCAGCAAACATCCAACTCCAGTGTCCACAGTGTTGCACTGTATTGAAGTAACACATAAAAAAGCCATGAAAAGGACTTGCAAATGGATTTCTGCACAAAACACTGACAGTGTGTACCAGCAGAAGAGTAAAAATGAAATGTTGTGAGGTGATGAGAGAGGCTGTCCTACTTTAAAAAGCTGGAATCACTTTAAGGTCTTTGTGGGTCTTCAGGGCTAAAATGGCTAAACATAACACTTTATTCTCATAGTGGCTCTTTCACACAGTAGCAATGATATCTCTGCCGCACAGTCCTTCGTGTGAGTGTGTGTGTGTGTGTCAGTGATTGGTTTCTGTTTTATGGACTGGCTAGCAGAGTGCTAGTAATCCATAGAAATAAATCTGCTTTATTTGACCTTAGTGTTAACTCCAATAAAATGCGCTTTACTGCAGGGAGGACATGCGCGCGCGCACACACACACACACACACACACACACACACACACACACACACACACACACACACACACACACACACACACACACACACACACACACACACACCTTGGCCAGCTAATCAGGTCATAGCTGGCCACTTGACAACATTTATAAGGACACAGAGGGAAACCTTCTCTTCACCAGAGTCCCTTCACAGTCCTTCAGCTAATGAAGGGCACATTGTTGCAGGATCACTGTGAGAAGTATTTAAATGCACTTGTAAGTCTAGTGTTTTTTTTCAGGACTCTGCATGAATATTATTTGTTATTTCTTTATTTTGTTATATTTAAGCATTATATACTACACACAGTACAAAATGTAAGGTTTTGGTTTTATACCATTGGAATGGTTGTTTATTTGCCCTCAAATGGTCCAACATTTCTAAAGAAAAGGCATTAAGGGGTTGAGCAGCAGAGTTGAGCAGCAGGTGGGTTGTGCCCATGAAAAACTTGCCAAATCTCCTCTGATAATGACAAACAGCTTATTCTGCTGTTGACTCTTTTATTGTCATTAGATTGGATGACTGAAGTCTGAATTAAAAAGGCATGTTTGCAGCTCAGCAAGTTATTCATTGAACAGACAGGCGTCAGTAGCATACACAACCACAACCCTCAACCAGTAGCGGCAGATGGCCCCGCCCCTTCTTGAGCCTGGTTCTGCTGGAGGTTTCTTCCTGTTAAAAGGGAGTTTTTCCTTCCCACTGTCGCCAAAGTGCTTGCTCATAGGGGGTCATATGATTTTGAGGTTTTTCTCTGTATGTATTATTGTAGGGTCTACCTTACAATATAAAGAGCCTGGAGGTGACTGTTGTTGTGATTTGGTGCTATATAAATAAGATCAAATTGAATTGAACCATAACAGCCTGGCACCTCATACTCGTGCTGGTCTGCTTGGTCACAAACTGCTGGTCAGGACTGCAGGCAGGCCATTCTAACCTCCTCTCCCAAATTTCTTAGGTAGTCTCTGATAAACCCACACTATGGGGGTATGTGTTGTCATCTTGCAGAACCGAGTTCAGAACCAAACTGTGGAGATATGGAATTACCAGTTATTGAAATATCTTATCTCAACCTTTCTGCACTGAGATGTCTCTAGTAATGACAAACCATTTTGTCAGTAAAGGAGAGTTTTAAGTTGTCCAGAAACACATCAAGGACTTCAGACACATCGGCTGCATAGTATTAAATCCCGATTCTTTTGTCCCCATGACAGAACAGAGAAAACCGACTCATAGTGTGTTAAAATATTGATATTTCTTTTATTCAATCATCTTCCAGAAGAGAGAGACCCCTGCACAGCTCAAACGCCAGTTGCAAGAGCTCTAACATTAGAATCATAAACTGTGCCTCATATAGGTTTTATTTTGGTACTTTACACGTCACACATTCTCAAACATTGCTTATATGGCAAGTTCCTCATTTCAGTGTCTTATCTATTAATATGGCTGTGCACTAAAACTTCCTGTTTTTCAGTCTGGCTGAGCACTTAGTTTGGGAGTTAAAAGTGGCCTTGCTCTACAAACCTTTATTATAAAAGTACATAAAACAATATAATAGGAAAATAAGGATACTAAGGATATTGATTTCATGACAATAGTCTGCTATTAGTGCTGAGTGGCAGATCAATAAAATCAAGCAAAAATAAAATAAAATGACAAATGAAAAGTGAAACTCCAAAGCTCTTGGATAGTCTGTACCTCAAGGTAATATTTGTCAGACAGTCCCATTAAAATGCTCCAAAGGCACCAACAGCACAAACATAGTTAAAAAGTCCAGTTGAGTAGCAGATAGCAGACGGGATCCAGCTTCAGCTCCCTATGTCAGCACATTTGTCAATCAAAGGGGCCACACAGCTATGCAACATTCAAAACTTTTATTAAGGGAAATCATCGATAGACACCAAAACTGGTCTTTGTACAAGACTGCCTTTGCAAGCTGTTAACTTGGACCAGATAGCTACGGAAAGTTAAACAGAGAGGAGATATAGAAGAGTAGGAACTATGGGAAAAAGAAGACAAAGGGCTAATGACAATGGTACCATTCACTGGAAGTTAAACGAGGAAAGAGCAGCTCACTGAATAATGGAAGCTCTCCAAAGCAGCTTGTGCTCATTGCAGCAATGATGGGATCCTTTCTAGGTTGTCAAAGTCACCACTTATTTGAGGCTTCTTCTAAGAGGAAAATTTGAAGTCTTTTTGGGACATCAGTGGTGGGTACCAACACAGTCTGTCTCTCTAAATTGGACCTCTAGACTGTTAATGCATATATGACTTTCCTTTGAGTAGAAAAGCACTATATAAGAACCCGTCCATTTAGGTTTTTGCTTGCAAAGTGGAACAGGCTCTATTTATTTTATTCAGCACATATCAGCAGCCATCTGTGTCTGTCTGATGCACCCACACATCATCTATGGGCTGCGAAACTTACATCACAGTGACCATTTTTCATATTCAAGACTTTCATTTCATCACTTTTGTTTCATAGCAATAAAATTTAGCACAGAGTGAATCTGGTTCCAGGGTTTGGTTTAATGTGCATCTCTTCACCAGCAGTCTGGCTCCAATTACAAAGCCAGAATTCCTCACTAGCTTGTCCAGTCTCCTTGCATCCTTGTTTCTGATGCTGCCTCCCGAGCAGACTGCAGCACAGAACAGCACACTTGCCACCACAGACTAACAGAACATGTTCAACAACTTACTGCAGATGTCAAGAGATCTTAGCTTTCTCAACAAAAAAAGGTGATTCTGCCCCTTTTGGTTTAGTTTGTCTGTATATAGGAACCAATATAGTTTTTTTTAAAAATCTAGATGTAAACCTAGATAGTCTTTTTCTGCCAGGTCTTTTTGGAAATTTTAAACGTTGTTGGTGGTGATTTACAAAGTTGAAGTTTCTTCTGTGAGCACGAGCAGATTCTGTTAATCTTGTAGTCATGTCCAGGTAAGAACACGGAAGTTAAAACGACCAGTTTTACTTTATGTATGTGATAAAACTCACAATGTTCCTCTGAATGTAATATTTCCTCACATTTCCTTCTGAAAACATGCATTCTGCTTTGAGATGCGTGCTTTTTCAATACTGATTAGTACTTTGAAATGTAGAACCAAAAGTGCTCTTCACAAAAAACATTCCTAATTTCTATTTCGTGTCTGCCCACTTACTGCCTCCATTGTCATCAGCTGTCCTGTTCCTGTCACATCCAATCACAGTGTGAGAAACACTTCCACTACTCATTATTCTCATTATTAGGACAAGATGTTCCAATCTGACAAGCTGCAGCTTGGATAATTAAGTCAGATTCTCTGACAATTATAACACCAAGTGATATAAACTCCATACGCATTTTGAAATCCTCTTTTTATTATGTGGTAACAACTCTGAATGTTAAAGGAGAATAAAATGCTAACTGAGCAGTAGTTTCTAGTCGTCACTTTAATTAAGAAAAGCAACAAAAACACCAAACAAAAAACAACAACCCCCCCCCATGTGATCCAAAGTCTGGAAACACTCAGCTAGCATGTGCTTACCAACGCAGGTTCTGTTTCTGATCCAGTAATAATGCCAAATGAAAAAATGATGTAATAATTTTATGTAATTATTCTGTTGTTCTAGTTAATGCTTTGAGACCCAATTTGATGACTAGCACAAAAGACAGAGAGCTCAGTGCTCTATTCAAGTTGTGCCAAATCACAACAACAGTTGCCTCAAGGAGCTCGATATTTCTTAGCAAAGACCCCACAATAATACCTAAAACAACGAAACAAAAGAAAACAAATATTTTCACTACTGTACCATACTGTAGCATGGTTTAAATAAACCTATCTGCATAAGGATACATAACATGTTAATCAATGATCATTTGTAGGTCAGAGTGTGAGTGTTAGTATTTTTACTTATTACTTTATCTAGTTAGTTTTCATTTAAATATGATGATACACAATCATGATTTGATATATATATTATGATATTGGTGCACGCTCTTAGCTAACAGTTCTGTCTTATGCTAATAATACTTACCTGCTGTGTTTCTCCCGAGCTCCAAAGAGCTAGTTAACTGAGTGAGAGGACCTTTTATACAAGCAAGAAGAAAACAGAAGAGTTCAACTTTTGTAAAATCATTTGTTTTTTACAGTTTCTAGATGTATATGTTGTTTGTGAAAGCATCCTCTTTTTGTGTCTGGTAGGGTAGCCTTGTGTGTTAACAAGTAAACAGGTTAGTTATGTTAAGTTAGCCGTGGTTGGGTTTTGGTTTACTTGACCTCTTTTTGAGTTCTCTAAACAGCTTTGGATTTGAGTGATACCCAGAACCCAAACCACTTGAAGGTAGCATATGTGCGGCTCCATGGAGGATCAGCAAACTGTGCTCTGGTCAGTGTCCACATGCACAGCATGAATGCAAACTGATCCATTTTGGATCTGTTTATCATGGCTTATCGTGTCCCCTCCTTATTTAAAATGTCTCTGGGCTAGCTTCATTACTATTATTATTATTATTATTATTATTATTATTATTATTATTACTATTATTATTATTATTATTTTATTATTATTATTGTTATTTTTATTATTATTATTATTATTATTATTATTATTATTATTATTATTATTATTATTATTATTATTATTATGTGTTGTTTGTGGGGTACATCCTAGTTCTTTTCAAATTGTGACTTGCTAAAAGCCACCATCAGATACTCCAGTCAGTGCTCCACCTGCCAATGTGGGCCCCAGAGGCGGAGCCAGACATTTGAAACACCCGGGGCTTAGCCCAAAGAGTAGTATGCATGTGGGATTTTTTTTTTTTTTTTTTGGGGGGGGGGGGGGGGGGGTGTAGAAATGACTAAAAGATTAATAGGCTCTGTTCAAAAAAGAATGACTTCATATAGGGAAAAATATATATCACATATACAGGACACCTTAAACTAGTTTTTTAATTAAGCAGCGAGGCAGAACAAGATCAGGGCTGTATCAAGACACGAGGACTAAACCCCAATTCAACCAGACCCAGAACTGATCCAGAATTAAAACAGGACTACAACAGTTCAAAATCAGGAGGACTGAGGACTTAACCAAGACAGAACCACAATCAGAACTAGATGATAGTAGCACTAAAAATCATCATAGACCTGCACTACACTTATTTTTTAATTCTACGGAAGTCCACTATTTAGATTGAGAAAAGTTTATATAATTATTTATCCTTGTTGTGCAAACAAGCCTGCAGAACTTAATAAATACAGAATTTGAAAAATAGCAAACCTAAAAAGAAACACTAGGTACCAGATACATGAGGACCTATGATACGGTGATACTTCTGGTAAACAACCATTTGACTAACATGTGTGTCTCACCTGCTCTTGTTCATCTGTTCTGTCCTCGTTCTCCATCTCCCTCTCTGCTCCTCTCTCTCTCCCTCTCTGCTCCTCTCTCTCCCTCTCTGTTCCTCTCTCTCTCCCTCTCTGCTCCTCTCTCTCCCTCTCTGCTCCTCTCTCTCCCTCTTTGTGCTGACAATCATCAAATATACAGTTGAAACCAGATATTTACAAACTCTTCAGATCAAAACACAAACACTTTTTTAATTGTAAGATCAAATCAGACTAAATGTTTATTTTTTTTGATTGATAAATATAAAAAACACATTTGTTAACTTTAAGAGTAAAGACAGAAACTGTCTGTATTTCTTAATTGTAAATGGCACCAAATTGTATTCAAACTGAGCCACACTTATGGAGCTCCACAGTTCTTTTCCTGGTGTTTTGGTTGACATCTCTTGATTTTCCCATGTCACAGAAACAGGCTCTGTGTTTTGCCTTATATGCATCCACAGCTGTGCCACCAATTTACTCACATGGACTCTACTAACCTATCAGAAGCTTCTGCAGCTCAGAATGGAATCGTCTGGAGTATTCTTATTAATTAACAATAAACTTAGTGTACATGTACTCCTAAATTTGATGAAAGTGATAAAAATAGCTCTGTCTCTCTTTATTCTGAAATTTAACTAATTCAAAATATATTTCAATATTTATCCAAAACAAAACAAGTTTACTCTAAATTGATGTTGTACAGTAAAAATGTTTTGTGTTTTCTCCCTAAAGTGTAAATATCTGGTTATATCCTGCTGTGTACTGAAATCCCTCTTGTTTTGCATAGAAATAAACTGAACAATATACAAAGCATAATATATAAAATAACATCTACCTGAGTTTTTTCTTTGAAAGAACCCTCGAATGTCCATTCTTATATTTCAGTACATAACTGAAACCGATTTAGTCGGGGAGGGTAAGAACTGAAAATATGAAATAAACACACGTAAGCTAAGACTCTAAAAAAATAGCATTTGTTCGGCTTTTTGTTTCGCCATTTGTTGATTCACTTGAAGAGCAAGTAACGTAATATTGGTCAAGTGATCAGTTTGATATCTTTCGTGATTCACCGTCATATTTACATTATTTGTACGGTACGAATGATTTGCTTTGGTACCTGGTCAAACTTAAGCTCTCCTTAGTATGGCTGGCTCCGTCTCTCCAACAGCGCACTCACGGGCAGCAGCTGCCCCGCCCCCTTGCTCAGTCGCTTAGTGTCTGAGCTCGGATCATACCAATATCAGGGGGGATTCACGCACAGTCGTAAATTCCCACAGTGTGCACTATGTGCTTCGAATATTGTGTGTACTTTTTGTTTTATACAGTTGTCAGCCAGGCATCTAACTATGAAAAAATTACACTCCAAAAGACCCCGGGCTTCTGACAAAACAACCCGGGCTTAAGCCCCGTAAGCCACCCCCACGCTCCGCCCCTGGTGGGCCCTCACCACTGGCAGGCACTTCAGATCCATACGGGCCAGAACAAACAGACTGAGGGACAGCTTCTTCTCCAAAGCCATCACCATACTTAACTCAAACTTGCACAAAAGTAATTTGCACTGAAATATCTGAACTGACCGACTGTGTCATCATTCTCTGGCTGTCTGTCTCTGTCACCTCGTACTGTGTATTCATATTATGTATTTTTAATATGTGTATAGTTATATTATTGTATAGTTTTTTATAACGTGCTAAGCACATGTGCACCTTTATAGAGGTGTTTTAAATATCTGTATAATAACAATAAAGGCTTTCAATTCAAGTCAGATTCCAAAGAGCTCCCAACAAAATGACAGAATGAGCCGGGCGGATTAAAATAAAAATCAAAATCTTTTCTTTCCTCACAGTTTAGATGGAAGATAAACAGTAACATGTGTTGTTTGGCCCAGTGGAGAATGTGCTCTTTATTTATCTGTTACTATAGTGATTGTGGTATTGGAGCTCAACTGATGATGACTTAGTATCACATGCATGCACTTGACTTGGGCTGAACATACTCAGAGTTGACTGAACTAGGATCAGCTGTTTGGGAACTGGAAACTCAGAGTTGCAGATCTCAGAGTTGATTTTAAATTCAGAGCTGTTCAACATGCTTCCTCCCAACGGGAGACATTGCACTGGCTGCCTCCATCTTTTATAAGCAGCCTATGGTTTCAGCACTGTCACCATTGGTGCTGTCCAAGGTGCTGATTACCAGCTAGGCTTTGACTTTGAACTCCACAACAATAAATCAGTAAAATGACCTGATGTATATTTGTATTCCATGTATAGGTAAAGGATAATGTCTGTTAAATGACAAATAAAAAATGCTGATCTGTCACAACAAAATCTGCTGCAGGGAATAGAGAAAAGGCATCCGAGCAGGGTTAAAGACAAAACGTTTCTCTTTAGCTTAAAAGTGAACTCGGAGGAAGTAAGAGGATTGGAGTCTCGAAAACAGACAAAGTACTTCTACTGTGTAAAACCAGAATCTGTTGTACTGCTGGCACTTGTGGTGAATGAGAGCGTAAACTTGCTGAAGCCAAATAAAACACAGAGACAAGTCTGTTTAAAGAACAGAGCAAAATGAGACGTAACACCTTCTCTTATGCCTCTCAATTAAACTGATAACCATCAGTATTGTTACAGACTCAGCAGGGAGCTAAATAACTGTTCCACACACACACACACACACACACACACACACGCACACACGCACACACACACGCACACACACACACGCACACGCACACACACACACACACGCACACACACACACACACACACACACACAGTCTACTCTATCTAAAGTAAGAAGAAGGCTTGTACACATCCACAAAGGTTGCAATTGACTTAAATGTTAGAATTAAATGTTATAGCAAATGTACCATGCTGTGCTTCAGCACCTAATAATAAAGCTGCAAATGTTATCCTTCAGTAGCACTTAAATCACTGAAGCCAAGTGTTCCAGTGTTTATTGTTATCAGGAACACACTGCTGAACTTCACAGCAGTTTGCATCAATGACTGTAGGGTCGTCCCATGCATCAATTTTTTTTTTGCTCGTCTATATCTAATTTGCAAAAATATGTTATTGTCCAAAGTTTGAACAAATATCTATATATGAGTGCTGTGAAATCTTCCTATATAAAAGTTTTTTTTTTTTTTGGAAAATGGTCTGTTGATTTTCTTCCTGCGTTTTCACTGAAATCTAATATTTCAAACACTATTAAAGATAAAAGCCTGAAGCTTTCAATGGTTTCCTATCAAAATAAGTCCATAATGAGTCTGTAATTTGGGACTAATACATACCCCCCCCCCCCCATTTTTTGAAGTTTAAAAAATACACACTTATTTAATGAGGTTATACTCACAGTATCATCTGGAAAGTCCAAGTCCAATTTTGGGCAGGACAAACTACCGATATTTTAGCTTTTGTGTGTCAGCTTGTAATATTTGGTCAGGTTGAAAGTTGAATAAAAATCACATTTTCTTCATTTTTATGACTTTGAATTTCATTTCAATTGTATTCAACTGTATTCAAAATTTTGTTAAACCAGAGAATTTACAGACAAGTTCTAAATCCTCTGACCTCTGCACTTCCATCCAATTAATCTTTTGTACAGTATCATGTATAATTAAAACGGCAAAACTACAGTTTCAGAAGATGCACTTAATAACTCAATCACAGTAAAAATAATAGTTATGTAAAGTTCAGACCACGAAAACACTATTTGTCATTGTGAGGAGGTTACGAAAAAATATGTGTACACACACACACACACACACACACACACACACACACACACACACACACACACACACACACACACACACACACACACACACATCTGTCCAGTATAACACAAGACCTCCAGGCAGAGAAATGTGGCATGTGCGCAGCAACAGAAAAAAAAGCAAATAAAGCAAATAGTGTGATCAGTAATTTAACAGCAGGATGATATGGCCTATTGATCTGTCCACTGGAATCTTTTATCTCCACAACACAATGTATCCACTCTGCTGTTTATGACCCCAGCACCACCACTGCATGCACATAGTAAAACACAAGCCTCACGTCTATCACTGCAGAGTCATACTGGCTGTGTACATGTACACGACTCAAAGGGAAATTAAACACATCTGTTTATGATGCTGAGCTTGTTCACCAGTAAGAGTCACTAAGAGTCTCAAAAAATTAGGTAATTGTAAAGAAGTTCTTAATTTGTCAGCACGGCTTTGATTTTAAGCCAAGGTGGCTTCGATAGCAGCCTTCAACCACTCTGTATTTTTTATTTTCTTTTGTATTTCTCACAGATTCTCTATGGTCAAAGAATCGTTTGCTAATGCTCCAACAGATGTAGTCTCCCTAGCATATTCTGGGTCTCCCTCCAGGGACAAGCGTGACAAACCTTGCCTTGGGGACACAGCTGGCAACTTTTAATGTGGAAGAACTGGTGCTCTTCCCTGACTACCTCCAGAATGACTGAGATCTTCTTATATCTAAGAGGGAATCCAGAATAGCATTGCAAAAAGCCCATTAATCCTGGTTGAAGGGTCAGACTAAGTCCAGTTCAAAGTATCCTTCACCTCCACCGGGGGAGGGGCTTGTCAGAATTGAGCCCTGGATCGTGACATCGCCAGTACCATACATTATGGAACCATTGTTCATGCAAGTCCTAGTTGATATTGGAATATATGGAGACAGATGCTTCTTCTGCTTCACATCAACACAACAGTTGTGTAATGTAGCAACAACCCTACAGCATGAAACTCGTACATCTTAGATGTGACACTTGTAGCTACATAGCAGCTTTATGCTATTGTTTTTTTTTTTAATCACCTTTTAAAATGCAACAGTGAGATCATGACTACGTGGTGTCGTTACACTTCAGTACTCATTTAACTGTTACATACATACAGACTGCAGGCTGCAAGGCTGCTACAACTTAGCACACACAAACAGCATCTTTATGCTTTGGTTTTAGGCAGACCAGCTTCTGAAATGTGACGATGTGACTGTGACTGTTTTACATCAACGAGGAACAAGGGCACTTACAAGCTCCTGCACCTGCGACTACACTAGAACTTGAAGTGTTGTAATGAAATACTGAACAATAACAAAAGACTACTCGTGGTTTGCTTGTGGTTGCTAGGATATCTAAAAGTAGACTGGGAGGCTTCAGCTTTCAGGCCCCTCTTCTGTGGACCCAGCTCCCAGTTTGGATTCAGGACACAGAGACCCTCTTTACGTTTCAAATTAGGCTTAACACTTTCCTTTCTGATAAAACATACAGTTATGGTTGGATAAGATGACCCTGAATCCTCCTTTAGTTTTACTATAATAGGTCTGTTTTGCTGGGGGCTTCCCATGATGCACTGTTTCTTTTTAATCATTAATTTATTAATTTATTCGCTCACTATGCTCATTTTTTCTTTTCCTCAAGAACTTGAGTTGTGACACCAAGAGAGCATAGCCCATGACTAGAATCAAACTTTACAAATAAATGAGAAATTACACAAAACTGACACTAACACAGTTCATACT
The DNA here is from genome assembly GCF_057382275.1 of Copadichromis virginalis. Taxonomy (NCBI): domain Eukaryota; kingdom Metazoa; phylum Chordata; class Actinopteri; order Cichliformes; family Cichlidae; genus Copadichromis; species Copadichromis virginalis. Next base: position 3,061,711 of record NC_140619.1, read on the forward strand.
ATGTGGACTGCAGCCTGCCAGACAGGATAACTACCACACAGCTGTCTTTTATCCTGTCTTCCTTCTCTCACCCCAACCGGTCGCAGCAGATGGCCCCGCCCCTCCCTGAACCTGGTTCTGCTGGAGGTTTCTTCCTGTTAAAAGGGAGTTTTTCCTTCCCACTGTCGCCAAAGTGCTTGCTCATAGGGGGTCATATGATTGTTGGGTTTTTGCGCCTTGAGGCGACTTATGTTGTGATTTGGCGCTATATAAATAAGATCAAATTGAATTGAATAATCTCATTGAGCCATCAGCCCACTTTCTTGGCCTGTCAGGATATTCTGTGGATGGCTGCTCAAGCCAGTCAAGCTGGCAAGTGCCAAAAAATGCAGTTCCTCTATTGTTCACATGAGGTTGGCTCCAAAAAATGAGATGATTACAAAGTGTGTCAAATTGCACAACTTTACAGTGTTAAAATGTATGTTCAGCGCCTCCTAGAAGATACAGACCGAGAAATTTGTGCTCATGTTTTGGTGAGCGCTGATGATCAGATATTGCTGTGTTGGACTCTTGAAGCTTGCTACCCAAGCATGCAAGGATTACCTGATGACATCAACCTCTCATACAAATATGACGACTTCTTGCTTTAAACAAACAAACAAACAAACAAACAAACAAACAAACAGACCAATGAAAAATGCCATAGTGGCATCTTTATATAATGCAGCCAAAGTGTGGCCCAGCTTTGCTGTGTACCTGTATATATGCTACACTGTTAGGCCTCCTCACTCCATATTTCCTTTGCTCAATCCAGCAATTCTATCCATCATAGAATTAAACACTGCAGTCAAAATGCCCAATAAATCCATGTTCATCGAGCACTGTGGAGCAATTACATCTCCTTTATGGCAGCCCCATTGGAAGTGGCAGCCTCAAACCTTTTGTTAATTAAGATCATCCCATTAAGACACTAATTAACAATTAGCATAAACATAATTAGCAAATGCTGACATTTGGCGTGCTCCATTGTTAAAATAATTTCTAGAAATTGCCCGAGGGGTTTTTGTCAGAGGGAGATAATGTCAGCACTTTGTCACAAACACGTGCAAGACAGCCTACCTGCACTAATGGAATATAAAGTGAAGAAGAAGAGTTTCTGTCAATCCTTCCACTCTAAATCAAATCGCTTTTATTGTCACATCACGTGTGCAGGTACACTGGTACAGCACGTGTGAGTGAAATTCTTGTGCGTGAGCTTCACAAGCAACAGAGGTGTGCAAAAAAAAAAATACAATAACATAAAACAAGCAAATATAAGAATGGCTAAATCTGAGAGTAATAAATATGTGTACAATATAAGAGTGTATGCATTACTGGATGTGTATACTAAATATGTTTTTCTACGTGTGTGTGTATTTTACAAATTAAATAGAGTAAACAATAAATAAAATATATAAAATATACAGAGGTTGGCAGTTGGATATTGTGCAAAACAGTGGCGTTACTGTACAGTATGGAGTGCATAATGTTAAAGTTCCAGTAGTGAAGCTGAGGTGTCTATGACGTGTTCAGCAGTCTGATGGCCTGATGGAAGAAGCTGTCTCTCAGTCTGCTGGTTCGGGACCGGATGCTGCAGAACCTCCTTCCTGATGGAAGCAGTCTGAACAGTTTATGGCTGGGGTGACTGGAGTCCTTGATGATCCTCCCCGCTTTCCTCAGGCACCGCTTCCTGTAGATGTCTTGGAGGGAGGGAAGCTCACCTCCAATTATCCGTTCAGAGCACCGCACTACTCGCTGGAGAGCTTTGCAGTTGTAAGCGGTGCTGTTGCCATACCAGGTGGTGATGCATCCAGTGAGGATGCTCTCAATGGCACAGTGATAGAAGGTCCTGAGGATGCGGGGGCTCATGCCGAATCTTTTCAGTCTCCTGAGAAAGAAGAGGCGCTGCTGCGCCTTCTTCACTGTTTTGTTTGTGTGTACTGACCACGTAAGATCCTCAGCCAGATGTACACCAAGGAACCGGAAGCTGCTCACTCTCACCACAGCAGCGCCGTTGATGGTGATGGGGGTGTGTACTTCTCTGCACCTCCGGAAGTCCACTATCAACTCCTTTGTCTTTGCGACGTTGAGGGTGAGATGGTTGTCTTGACACCAGTGGGTCAGGGCGCTGACCTCCTCCCTGTAAGCCGTCTCATCACCGTTGGTGATAAGACCCACCACTGTAGTGTCGTCCGCAAACTTCACAATGATGTTGGAGCTGTTAGTGGCTGTGCAGTCGTAGGTGTAGAGTGAGTACAGGAGAGGGCTCAGTACACACCCCTGTGGAGCACCAGTGTTCAGTGTGATGGGGGATGAGGTGATGCTGCCCAGTCTGACCACCTGGCGTCTGTCAGACAGGAAGCTAAGGATCCAGCTGCAGAGGGAGCTGCTCAGTCCTAGATCCTGCAGTTTCCTGTCCAGCTTCGAGGGAACGATGGTATTGAATGCTGAGCTGTAATCTACAAACAGCATCCTCACATACGTGTCTCTCTTCTCCAGGTGTGACAGGGCAGTGTGTAGTGTCAGGGCTGTGGCATCATAGCACTCATAATTCTTATTCTCATGTATATCTCATGCACATATCTTTCTTTCTACATAGCACTTTAATTCTTATTGTCTGCACTGAAGCACCGCAGCAATTTCCTAATGTTGTAAACCTCAACATCTGGCAATAAACCCATTCTGATTCTGATTCTGATTCTGATTCTGATCATCAGTGGACCTGTTGTGGCGGTATGCGAATTGTCAGTTACCTCTCTTCCTTCCTTCCTTTTACCTTTGCTTTTTCCTTTTCTCTACGCATTCCTTCTTTTGGCATTTATCAGATCATAAGACAATAACTCATTTTAAAGCCAACACTCATTTGTGTGATGTAATGCTCTACTTTGGTTGTGGTTTCTGGAAAAAAAAGGTGCTTTTCTGTCGGCAAAAATGTATATTTATCACTGGTTAATAAAAGTGACGGTGGCACAATGATTAGCACTGGTGCCTCACAGCAAGAAGTCTGTCTGGGGCCTTTCTGTGTGGAGTGCATGTTCTCCCTGTGTTTGCTGGATACTGCAGCTTTCTCCCACAGTCCAAAGACATGCAATTAGTGGGGTTAAGTTAAGTGGGGAATCTAAATTGTCCATATGTGTGAAAATGAGTGATTGTCTGTCTCTCTGTGTTAGCCCTGCGACAGACTGTCCAGGGTGTACCAGCTCTATGAGGGCTAGGATAGGCTCCAGCCCTCCTGTGAAATAAAATGGATGGATAATAAAAGTGAAGATAATTTAATTTAACATTAAAACTGTGTAAATCACTGGTTTATTTATTTACAGTGGCTTGCAAAAGTATTCGGCCCCCTTGAACTTTTCCACATTTTGTCACATTACAGCCACAAACATGAATCAATATTATTGGAATTCCAGGTGAAAGACCAACACAAAGTGGTGCACACGTGAGAAGTGGAACGAAAATCATACATGATTCCAAACATTTTTTACAAATAAATAACTGAAAAGTGGGGTGTGTTTCTGTGTCTCTGGATTCCCCGTCCCCGTGTTTCCCCGTGTGCAGAGAGGTCGGAGTGGTCGTGTGTGTGATTTCCCTGTTTCCCTGGATCCCTGCCCCTCACGTCATGTAAATAGCACAATCCTCGCACTGCCTGTGAATACACTTGGTGAAGAAATTGTAAATAAAAGCTTCTCTGTTAAATCCAGAGTCCTGCGTGTGGATCCTCAGAGCAGCCACCTTCAGTAATAGTCATAAATCACACAGCAATAGTACATTGTACAATAGTAGTTGTAGTTGTAAAAAGCATGATAATATATTAAGTAATCCAACATATTCAGAATACGTTACAGAATACATTTTGGGGCATGTAATCTGTAATCTGTAGTGGAATACATTTTAAAAGTAACCTTCCCAACACTGGTGACACTATATGAATCAAACTGAATTGAGTTGAAATAGTGGACAGTGGGTTGGACATTCAGACGAAGGTATAGTTTCTGTTAACCTATTAGACAAATATCCAGAGACACAGTCCAGACCTCTGTACAGTGGTAACGAAATCCAAGCTAATTTTCTGTATTACTAAAATGTTTGAAGGCTGAATGTTCTGTTCTATATCTCTACCATCTTGCTCCATTATCAAACAGGAAGCAGACATTTTCACTCGTCTTTAAAGTAGGTGTGTGTGTGTGTGTGTGTGTGTGTGCGTGTGTGTGTGTGTGTGTGTGTGTGTGTGTGTGTGTAAAATATTTGGCATTTTGCAGCGGATGAAAAGCAGAGACATTGTTATTAATATCACAAGCGAACTTATATTTGTAGTTCTGTATGAAAACCTTTGTAATGACAATGTCTTTGCTTTTGTGTAAAAACGTCAGCTATCAGTTCATTGATAAAATGCTTGTTTTGGTTTGTTTTGTTCGACGGGCTGAAGGGATGGGATGATGTTGCTGAGGCAGAGTTCAACACTAGTTGTCCATCACCCATGTGTAATAATAATTATATTTAATCAGTAAGAATAAGAAAGCTACCACTGGACCAATGTCATAAGTAGGAACGGCAGGACAGCTGACGCTGAACTCAATTATGAACTGTCTGTTCTTCAACGCTGAATTGGAAAATGAAATCTGCAGTTGTGCAGGTTTCTGTCCCAGGGGTCTACATAGCAGTCTGAGCAGGTTAGCTCGCCATAGTTACTTGGAACTGTCTAATCTCGACTCTTCAACCGAGGCTTTGTGTCAAACTGGGTTTGTTCACAATTATGACGCCGTCACGCTCACTCCTAACAAGGTGAATTATGAGCATCAATGTAACCTTCAGCTGACTTCACAATTAGCTCTGCTGTACAACAAGATACTTAAAGGTCTTATTCATACTATCGGTGTTTGATCAGGTGACCCTTCACTTAGTTACACTGCAACAGGTCTGGGCTGCTGTCAGCTTCCCAAGATGCACTGAGTGATTCTTATTAGTTGTTGCTCTCTGGCTCTCTTCCACAGTGTGGGGTTTTTTTGGGAGCAGTTGGCTGCCCCTCCCTGCCCCATGTTTGTTTCTGTTAAGAGGATGTTTTTCCTTCCCACTGTGGCCAAGTGCTTACTCATAGAAAGTCATCTGACTGATGTGGTTTCCTAGGGTCAACAAAAGGGGCCTTGAGAAAACTATTGTGATTTGGTGCTATATGAATAAAATTCAATTGAATTGATTTCTACTAAGCGAATCAACCACTCTTTAAAAGAAGGAATCGCCTTGGTTTAAAATTTGATTGGCAGTTAGCAGCCCACTGTAGCACAATAATGATTTCTCTAAATCTCAAAATAGGGGTTTTGAGATTTTGAGGTTTCAGGTGCAGAACTAAGACAAAGCCTGGCACAGAGAGAGGTTCCCATGGTGCTGTTTATATGTCTTAGTGTACGGTATAATAATCACTGAAGCCTTTAGGGAAGGTTTTGAATATGGACAAGAACTGTTTCTTAGACTCAGAGGGAGAGAACAGAGCATAATTAGGTTTTGAACTGGTTTAAAAAAGTACAATTATTGATCAGGCCAAATATTCAAGACTTGGTGGCTCGGTGATCTGGCCTAAATCCCAGGTAGAGACCTGCTCAGTTAAGACTTTTGGCACCTATAATAATAATAATAATAATGGATTGGATTTATATAGCGCTTTTCAAGGCACCCAAAGCGCTTTACAATGCCACTATTCATTCACTCTAGCATTCATACACTGGTGGAGGCAGCTACGGTTGTAGCCACAGCTGCCCTGGGGCAGACTGACAGAAGCCAGGCTGCCATTTCGCGCCATCGGCCCCTCTGGCCAACACCAGTAGGCGGTAGGGTAAAGTGTCTTGTCCAAGGACACAACGACCAGGACAGAGAGCCCAGGGATCGAACCGGTGACCTTCCGGTTACAGATACGCTTCCCAACCCCCTGAGCCACGGTCGCCCCCAAAGATATTTTGATATGAAGATATTTTGTTTATTTTTTATCATGTGAAGCCTTTAATTTTGCAGTGTAAGGATTTTTTTTACTATTTTATCTGTTAATTCATAAACTGCATCACTCCTGTTCTTACAAAAAGCCCTTTGACTCCTGCGCTGCCATAAGGCCTTAGTAACAAAAATAGTGTGAATGAGAGTTTCTGTGGCAACTCACTAGACAAAGGCTTTACTGAGTGATACTGACCTCCCTTCCAACTCTCTCTCTCTCTCTCTCTCTCTCACACACACACACACACACACACACACACACACACACACACACACACACACACACACACACACACTGACCAGTCTCCTATCATCGCCTCTACCCTCCAATGGGTAGCAGTCTTTAGAAAATTTACTTTGAGAAGTCTGGAAGAGACATACAATTCATCACACACAACTCCGTCAACCACAACACTATTAGAGAGAGAGAGAGGGAGAGAGAGAGCAAGAGTGTGCATGTGTGTGTGAGACAGAGAGAGAAACTGTGCTGGCTGCGCCCACAGAGGCATAGATCTGGCTGAGATGATGTGTGTGTATCTCACTTGTGTGTGTGTCTGTGTGTGCGTGTTGTGATCTTCAGAGGCTTTGATGAATGTGTCTATTTGGTGGTGTGTTTCAGGCACACTGTGATGGATGGATAGAAAGCATTTGCTAATATGTGGGATGGGACTAAACACTGCTACACTGCTATCACCTACACCCATCCCACTATTAACACATCACTTATACATACACAGTGCAAGAGGCCACAACACACTCCTATTCATGCTTAATAGGTGATATTGCAGTCCCTATTACTCACTTTAGTTCTTAAATGTTTAGTAAATACCCCCAAATGGTTACAGAGTTACAGTTTTATCAATAGTTCATATCTGAAATCCAGACGTCATCTATTCATTATCTTTCACTGTGATAATGAGCATATCACTTGTGACCTGTTTAGTGTTAGTTAAAGAGTTCACACTTACCCTCTGAAGTTAATGGAAGAATCTAAGGTAACATCTGCTTGCATTGCATGTGGCTAAAATGCTATACAAGCATAGTTCACTGAGTGGTTCACTGAAGACCTGGTGGATGTTCAGATTCAAAAACTATACTATTGCTATGCTTTGTATCCATTATCAGTTACATCCAGCTTACCTACTTTCAGCTGCTTCCACCTACCAAACTGCTTCAGTAAAAAACAAACAAAAAAGTCACAAACGATGTTTGAGGAAAACCTCAGATCTGCGTGGAACCACGAGGAAACTAACCTTTGTCACATCAAGCAAATCTGTCACAGATGTAATAATTCCATCTGTGACAGACACTGGGCTGGCCTGTGTCTCTGTTTCAGGTAAGTAGTGGATGGAGCTGACCCACACCTGGGGAACTGGAAACAATTAAATAGCATTTCTTTTGGGCAAATCCAGTCTCCTGAGCTAAATTTGACACGCCTTCTAGCCCAGTATACTCTTCAGCAGTGTTGGTCAAGTTACTTGAAAAAGGTAATCAGTAACTAATTACCAATTACTTCCCCAAAAAAGTAATCCCGTTACTTTACTGATTACTTATTTTCAAAAGTAATTAATTACTTAGTTACTTTTTAAAAACACGATTTACAACCTGAGTAGGTGATAAAGTGATAGATCTTTCAGGTCAATTCTACTTTTTCTACATAATCCATCATACAAAATGTAATCAAATGGAAAAGTCTCTTTTTAAAACTTGTTTTATTAGTTTTAATCTTTTAACTTTATGCATCAAGCAAAAATTAAATTATATGCAACATTCTCTGACTGGAAGAAATTAGTTTAACATTTAAACCTATTTTCTGCACATTCCAGCACATAAAATAAAATTTTTTTTGTGTTTACACTCAGTCTTTCAAATAGATGCAAGTAAAACACAGCAGAAAATAAATAAAGTCAAAGACTCAGCGGTCCTGTTGCTCTATTTTCACCTGTATAGCAGGAGTGGGGTAGGCGGAGGTTTACCCTGGTGCAGGTGTGCCGCGGTCAGTGGAAGAATCCGCGAGTTTCTCTGTAAGTTTCCCATTACGTCGTAGCTACTCGGTGCTTGTTGGAAGTTTAGGGGTTTTTCGCTGTAAAAAGAAGTTTTCTTCCCACGCACAGCGGACACTAATGTTTTTGTCACTTTTTATGGAATCAAACTCAAAGTAAGGTCAGTACTTCCACGCTTTAAACGCTGCATGCTCATACTCTCTCCCACAATCGATATGTGATCCATTGTTGATCTGCACACAGCTGTTGTCACGAACGTCGCACTTGCTTACGTCACTGTCGTGAGACATTCTCGCAAGAAAATCACGGTTTTAGTAACGCAGTAACGCAGCGTTCCTACGGGAAAGTAACAGTAATCTAATTACCGTTTTTGCAATAATAATCCCTTACTTTACTCGTTACAAGTAACGCGTTACTGCCCATCTCTGGTCTTCGGTACTATATATCTTTTTAATTGAACAAAATGTGTTTTTAAATGGTAAACATTTGCAGTCTTTTCTTAGTTTCCTCTTATATTTTATTTTAATTCAATTTTATTTATATAGCGCCAAATCACAACAAGAGTCGTAAGGTTCTGGTTAGCCATTCTTCTAAGATCTTTAAGACCGTGCACCATAAACCTCAGTTTTTCAGTTTTAATCTGTACTTAGAAGCAGAAAATTAGAAGTCATCTTGGTCTTTATGTGTTTAAGACATTACTGCAGTTTAACTAATATGTGTATGTCATTGGCTTCACTGACAGAAGTGGGTGTCGTGCTTAGAAATGAAAATGTGTGCCATGTCTTTGAATCGTACTGCCTATTACTTTTAAAAGTCTTACACTGGTAACCTGAATAAATGTGTGTCTACATGAATACACTTGTCCTTCTTCTACGCATTTGGTGTCGTTGTACGTATTTGAGGCACTATGCACCCACAGTTAGCTGGCCTGAGAGCTGCTAACCACCACAGTCTCATAGAACGTAAATAAACATAACAACATAAGCCAATTCTACTGGGGACATATTAGCTTGCATTGTCACGTGTACTGTACAGTGAGTCTCTGAGGCACTGTAGTGATATATCTGTTGTATGCACAGAAAAGGGTTTTTGTGTATCTCTGCAAGCACATCTTTAGGTCAACAATGTCTCTGTGACCTTTTACCCCCAGCCTCCTCCTCCTTTCTCCCCTCACCTTGCCAGGATGAAAAAGACTTCACTGTCAAGACCAGAGTTAATCAACATTGACACTCTCTGGTTTTTGAATTACAAGTAACTGGTTTCATCTGTCAGTGCTGAATGTATTAAAGCATGTTTTCCTTGACTCTTTTCCCCTTTTAAAAGACACATCCTAGGAAAGCAGAGTTATTTGAAGATTGTTGTCTTTCGGTTGCATTGCTTCATCGTAGCTGAATCTTCAGTGTCAGTCTGAGGAGACTATTGATTTTAATTAGTCTCTGCCCACAGGGAATGGGCAGATGATTGGAGAAGAATAGGATGTCCTCAAAACCATGATAAAAATCACTCACACACACACACACACACACACACACACACACACACACACACACACACACACACACACACACTCAGAGCTAATTATTAGGTTTAATCAGAGATGGAATGGCTGTAGGTCCTGTCCAAGGTGCTTAGAGGTGGAAGGAAACAGAGAGACAGACACAGGCAATGGAGGGCTAATTGTCAGCATTGGTGTTTTGCCAGAAATGACCTTTTATACAAACAAAACCACTATATTTACACAAACACTTCATCAACCCTACTTAGAAAACAAATAAACAAAAGCAACCTGTCCTGTCACCCTGTTGAAACAATATAGTGTATTTTCATGCTCACGTTGTCAGGATCCGGTCGTTCAGTCTGACGTCACTAGCCGTGTCTGGGTCTAAACTCCGCTGCAGGTCCATATATCAAACGATCACTGTGGCATTACTGAGAGTTGAAAAACTGTCTAAAGTCTTTCATCTTTAATAAAATGATCAGCGTTCTGCTCTACCAGGTGTAACAACTGAGTTTAACATCCAGGCATCCATGAAAACGGAATTTATGACATTTAACGGAGTTAGAAGTTAGCAGGGAGTTAGCTCGCTAGCTTCTATCTAAATACAATATAGCATGTCCTGACTGCGGGGCTTTGGAAACAAATTCAAATGTACAGCTCTGTTATCACTTCCAGCATAAATGAAGACAGAAAACTAAACAGCAGGGACGTTTGTAGGGTTACTGAAGTTGGGCTAGCTGGTATATAATGATGTGCTACGTGACCGCTAGCGACACAGCTATGTTAGCATAATATAAACAAGCTAACTTTTTTTCCACTCGATAAAAGTTAACGTGAGTGTTCTCGGTGGTCAGGAACAAATGTAATCGCATGGCAGGATGCTGTAAAAGGACCAAACTTCAGCCAGGAGAACAACTGAGATAATCCATCCACAATACGAGGTTAGTCGTTCATATACTGCTGCATGGGCTGGGCTGTAGTTACATCCTAAGGTTTTAAAAACTGAGCTTAAATAAATGATTAGCGGTAATAAAAGCCGAGGGAGGTCAACAGGGATCACTGACTGTTTTAGGAGCTTTTTGAGATCAAATAGAAGAAAATACAAAACATTAAACATGTTAACAACACAAAAGCCATATTAAACGCAGACTACTTTAGACCCGGAAGTAGGATTCGTCACGTCATCACTTAACGACCGGATAAGGACGGCATCTTCCTCGGCTGGCCTACATAAACATCTAACAAAGTAGCAGTTGTGTTTCTGCTGACCCTGTCATGACTGTACCAAAGTGCAGTTAGGTTTTCCCTGACAAATGAAGAGTAAATGATTTATATGAAGTCATTAGTAAACTTCATATAGCATACTAGATGCATGCTAGTTACTGATCCGTACTGTAAACACTTTTTACTGCAAAAAGTAAACAAATAAAATAAAAGGAAATGAAATAAAAATAAAAAATCCGTATAAAAATAAACAGGAGGCCATTCACGGCGTCAGTGTTACCTGGAGCTATCCTGCTGTTGAATGAATCCATGATTTATATACCTCTAAATATCCTTTGGAGCTTGTTCCCTGTTCCTGTAACTTCACTCTGCAGAGCAGCTCGCTACTAACTCCCTTCCCTTCTCAGCCTCCTTAATTATGAGGCATCGCTCCCTAATTATCCAACCAATCAATGATGGTAAACATCTAATGTTTTATGTGGTCATCTTTCATCTGGTTGATATTTAGTTACTCACCGCTTTTCACCGTTATGACCCAAATTTGACGATCTGGCTAGCTTCAGAAAAACAATCACTCCGGTTCAGTGAAGGACTGCATCTACAGCACAAAACTCTACACTCATGTTAGATCGCTGCTAACATGGAGAAATGGGAGCTCTAATTACAAATGATATCAGAAGAGGCAGAGGAGAATATACATTTTACACACATTTGTTTGTCTAATGAGCTAATCTTTATTTTACTGTTCTTACTTTGGGATCATGGATCATTCACCAGCTGAACTGTCTCTATTACGATACACCAGCTCCACTAACAGCCTATCTATTTAAATAGATAGATATATACCAATATAGAGCTGAAAGGCAGTGGTCAAGCCAGAAAAAATGCATTTAAAAACATAAATCAATAATAATAAGGATATGTGTATAATAATTATGATATATGTATCTATTGTCTTTTTGCTGCCACTTCAATTGCTCCGCTAAAATTTGAATTTTAAAAGAAATCTCTGGCTTTGTTTTTTTCAGGGTCGGGTTTTAATGCTGTAAAATGGAATTACAGTGAAGAAGAATAGCAGTAGTGAGCCCATATTTTCCCACAATCCTTTTCCTTTTACAATAAATTATTGTATAAACCTATTACGGTTTCTTACCGTTGCTATTATAGTATGTTACTGTTCATATTACAGAAATCTAAATTTTTGGCTACATGAATACAAGAGAAATATCAGTAATTTACAGTGGGGCAAAAAAGTATTTAGTCAGCCACCGATTGTGCAAGTTCCCCCACCTAAAACGATGACAGAGGTCAGTAATTTGCACCAGAGGTACACTTCAACTGTGAGAGACAGAATGTGAAAAATAAATCCATGAATCCACATGGTAGGATTTGTAAAGAATTTATTCGTAAATCAGGGTGGAAAATAAGTATTTGGTCAATAACAAAAATACAACTCAATACTTTGTAACATAACCTTTGTTGGCAATAACAGAGGTCAAACGTTTACTATAGGTCTTTACCAGGTTTGCACACACAGTAGCTGGTATTTTGGCCCATTCCTCCATGCAGATCTTCTCGAGAGCAGTGATGTTTTGGGGCTGTCGCCGAGCAACACGGACTTTCAACTCCCGCCACAGATTTTCTATGGGGTTGAGGTCTGGAGACTGGCTAGGCCACTCCAGGACTTTCAAATGCTTCTTACGGAGCCACTCCTTTGTTGCCCGGGCGGTATGTTTTGGATCATTGTCATGTTGGAAGACCCAGCCTCGTTTCATCTTCAAAGTTCTCACTGATGGAAGGAGGTTTTGGCTCAAAATCTCACGATACATGGCCCCATTCATTCTGTCCTTAACACGGATCAGTCGTCCTGTCCCCTTGGCAGAAAAACAGCCCCATAGCATGATGTTTCCACCCCCATGCTTCACAGTAGGTATGGTGTTCTTGGGATGCAACTCAGTATTCTTCTTCCTCCAAACACGACGAGTTGAGTTTATACCAAAAAGTTCTACTTTGGTTTCATCTGACCACATGACATTCTCCCAATCCTCTGCTGTATCATCCATGTGCTCTCTGGCAAACTTCAGACGGGCCTGGACATGCACTGGCTTCAGCAGCGGAACACGTCTGGCACTGCGGGATTTGATTCCCTGCCGTTGTAGTGTGTTACTGATGGTGACCTTTGTTACTTTGGTCCCAGCTCTCTGCAGGTCATTCACCAGGTCCCCCCGTGTGGTTCTGGGATCTTTGCTCACCGTTCTCATGATCATTTTGACCCCACGGGATGAGATCTTGCGTGGAGCCCCAGATCGAGGGAGATTATCAGTGGTCTTGTATGTCTTCCATTTTCTGATGATTGCTCCCACAGTTGATTTTTTCACACCAAGCTGCTTGCCTATTGTAGATTCACTCTTCCCAGTCTGGTGCAGGTCTACAATACTTTTCCTGGTGTCCTTCGAAAGCTCTTTGGTCTTGGCCATGGCGGAGTTTGGAGTCTGACTGTTTGAGGCTGTGGACAGGTGTCTTTTATACAGATGATGAGTTCAAACAGGTGCCATTCATACAGGTAACGAGTGGGGGACAGAAAAGCTTCTTACCGAAGACGTTACAGGTCTGTGAGAGCCAGAGATTTTCCATGTTTGAGGTGACCAAATACTTATTTTCCACCCTGATTTACGAATAAATTCTTTACAAATCCTACCATGTGAATTCATGGATTTTGTTTTCACATTCTGTCTCTCACAGTTGAAGTGTACCTCTGGTGCAAATTACTGACCTCTGTCATCATTTTAAGTGGGGGAACTTGCACAATCGGTGGCTGACTAAATACTTTTTTGCCCCACTGTATGTCAGCGTGAGTTCCTAATCAGATGCTTGGATGAAAAAAACAACATTTTGATGTGTCACAGAATTAGAAGATTTACCTTCGGGCAGAGCCAGGCTCTCTGTTTCTGTTGCTTTCAGCCCTTAAGCTAAGTGCTGGGGCTTCATATTTAGGATGCAGATATTCTGTTACACTTGGCAAGGAAGCAAATTAAAATCTCATTTACAATTCTATTAAATTGTTTTAGTGTCAGACTTGTGTGAGAAGAACTGATAGAACCAGAACAGCGCTGCAAAGGTTTCAGTATAAAAAGCTTTCTCTAATAAAAGACCTCTAATAAAGGTCTAATTCAGGTCTAATAAATGTCTTGTTTTGTCTGTTTCATGGTGTTGAGATAATCCAAATCTACCCATCTCTCCATCCAGTTTAAGACTGTGTGAATTTGTTTTGCTGTTATATTTGTGCTGTTAACTGGCAGGAAGTGTGACTGATCATAGTATGTGTGTGTAATATCCTCATCCAATCACAGCACAGGGAGGACCGGATTGCTGTCGCTACACAATTACTGTCAAATGTCAATTTCATGGAGACAATATTGAGGAGATTAATACTTACACTTTCTCTCTCTCTGTCTTTTTCTATCTCTCTCTCTCTCACACACACACACACACACACACACACACACACACACACACACACACACACACACACACACACACACACACACACACACACACACACACAGCTGGAGTGAATGTTAATGTATGGCCTGAGGAAGGGTGAAAGTGAAGGTGACTGAATGATGTCCAGGCTAATGGAAAGCTAGCCAACCTTAACCCTATCACTGGAAATCACCTGCACACCACAAATTATCTGCTAAACACACTTCATCTCACACACACACACACACACACACACACACACACACACACACACACACACACACACACACACACACACACACACACACACACACACACACACACACACACACACATATTTCATCCTGTCCTGCAGCTCCTCCACATTTAGCTTCCTGTTGCTTCGCTCACTCACAGCTCGTAATAAGCGAGCTTTCAGATCAGCACAGTGACCTGGGCTAAACACAAGAATGCAGATACACTCTATTGTCACACATATATGAACTTGAGTGAAACCCCATTCTTAATCCATAGGGTTTAATATGATGTTAGCCCATCCTTTGCAGCTATAACAGCTCTGACTTCTGGGAAAGGTTTAGGAGTGTGAGGTCAGACACTGACGTCTGACTTGAAGTCTCTTATTCAATTTCATTCCAAAGGTGTTCTGTCAGGTAAAGGTCAGGACTCTGTGCAGGCCAGTCAACTTCTTTTAAATCAAACTCATTCTTCCATGTCTTTATGGACCTTGCTTTGTCCACTTTGTCCACCGTGGCTATGCAGCATATCAAAAACATTACATTTGTGCATGCTGTGTGGTCAAATGGTCAAACCCACAGTGTCGAGGTCCTTACTCAAAAAAGCTAATGTATTACACATATTACACGGAAGACTTTTCCTAAAGGTAATACAGTACATTACTTAATTTCTCCCAGTAAAGTAATTTGCCACACTACTTGTTACATTTCTCCGTAAAACAACCTGAAACACACTGTCTCATAATGATAATTTTCACAATGGAGCTCTATAGACTTAGTATTTAGGGATGAACAGGAAGCAAAGATGAAAACCAGCACAAAGAGAGCTTAAAGTTATCCCAATACTTGAGAAGCACTAACAGTTTGAAGGCTGCAGCTCAGTTTGTTGCCTGGTGAAGTTCAGGATTTGGCTGTTGGCTCGGGTCAGCAGTCACTCAACTTTAACATCACTTTGGGTTCTTGGACAGCTCAGCATTAGCATTCAGATCCTTGCAAAGAGCTGAAGTTGTGTTAGCAGTATAATGCAGATGTGTTCTGGACACAGTTTGCACGTTACCACTGAACTCTTATCCTTTTTATTGGAATAAGCATAAAAGAATAATAAGAATAAAAGTAATGTCCACATCCACGCTGCTATTTTCCTCCTCTGGCACACGAAGTGCAAGTGGAGCTGAAGAGCGGAACTGAACTTGTATCATCGAGATAGTAAAGCTAGCATTCATAAGAAGTGCTGTTCTGACTTCCATCAGATTGCTGGATGGAGAAGTGTGTTGTGTCACTTCAGAGAACATGTGCACCTTGCACCTCAGCATCTGTTGACCTTGCTGTGTGATTTTAGGTGGCCCACCTCTTCATGGCTGACTTGCTGTGAATATATTTTGTCAAAATTTAGAGCAGTGTTTTCATTGGAGGAAACTGACATTTTTGACAAACAAAGTGTCCAAGAGACACGATGCAATGCAGTTTCCATTGCTATTGTATGTATGATGGTTTATGTGCACAGCGTGATGGTTAGTCTAACATCAGGCCCAGACTGCAAAACATTAGTTTTTGTGGCCACATTTTTAGGGAATTATGATCTTAAAAATCTTGCCTTTTGTAACTGAGAGACACCACAGATGTGTTATTGCTTCCTGGTCTATCGTGCTTGATATTTTATGATGTGAGGTGACCAAGACCCACTCTATTGTACAAATGACAAACTCACACGTTTTCTGCCCTATGGACACTATGGATGATCCACATAATACAATTTAACTCATGGATGTTTGGCTCATTTCAGCCCTATTGATGGCCATTCTTTTGCTACAGCTGCAGTCATCACTCTGACACACTGAAATGCACACACAGCCTCACACACTATCACTCTTTCACATGGTCTACTAGGTTTGACTCTGGGCTTCCAAGCTTTGTTCTGAGTGATTGACTGGCCAGTGGCTGCTAGTCTTTGTATGTGTTTGTGTGTGTGTGGCCTAAAGTTGTCAGGCCACCTGACAGACAGACATTTAGAGTACCTGAGTGATTCCACAAACCATAATGGAGGGTTTTTCTTACCGAATAAAAAGGTCAGGAGACTGACTGTGGTGTTAAATAGGTGTCAGACAGCTGCAGCGAGGATGCTCAGGTCTGCTGCTGGAGGCAACAAAATGCCCAACTCAATCTGCAGACTGCCAACTCGCAGGCTAACTCACACAGGATATTAATATCGCACATTTTGGCACCCAAAACCTGTATGCAAAACCCAGAGATGGGAAGTAACGAAGTACGTTGTTATTGTACTATCTATGTTCTATACTTTCTACTCCTTACATTTTCAAAATGAGCTCGTTACTTTTGGTTTAACAGATTAGTGGGGTGTTATTATTTCACGTCACTGCAAGTCTTCAAACATCAAAGCAATGTGAGCGTAAACAGTACGATATCAGAGGCAGTCCTGTTGCTGTGCTGATCACCGGAGGGGATGGCACATAAAATGAGATGACGTGTGCCATAGTCAGGGGCCAGTGTTTTCTTTCTTTCTTTCTTTTTCTTTGGCACAACACAAGAACGACTGCAGGTGTCCATAAGTTGCAGTCCTGCTACTTCAGCAGAAGATGAGTGAACATAAAGGGAGCGATATTTTGAAGTGGCAGATAATTTCGCATGTAACGTTTCTATCAGCTCAACAAACATCAGCAAAAAAAACAAGCTATGTGTGTGAAATTATTGTAATTATTGTGAGATGTGATTGTTTTCCTCACACCTAACCATTACAGCCAATGTTAGGGTTCCCCCACCTGCTGAATCCACTTTAACCCCTGACTGTACACATTTTACTGTTTAGAGACAAAGACATCTTCTACAATGTGGGCAACAGAAAACAGAAATATTTTTCATTTTCCTTTTTTTCTTCTGATTCTTGTGAGAAAAACGTCTTGATGCATGCTCAATCATCCAGAGGAGTAAATCTCCAAAAGTTGATTCTGTTCATCTGGACGTAGCGTTTTCTGGGAGAAACGTTTCGTCATCATCCAGGTGACGTCTTCAGTCTCAGCTGACTGCAGGTTTCAGTCTTATAAACAGGACATTTGCACAATGACTGAAACCAGCCCACTGAAGGAACAATGGGCTGGGAGGTCAGTTCCTTCATCATAATTATGCAAATTCTCATGACCACTGATCAACAACCACTGATCAAAGCCCACTTTTTACTTTTACTTGAGTAAAGAAACTGAATCATTACTTCAACTTTTACTGGAGTATTTTCAACACAAGTATCTGTACTTTTACTTAAGTAGGGAATGTCTGTACTTTTTCCAGCTCTGGTAAAATCTACCTAATCAGAACATGAATCAATGATCGCTTCGTCTAAAACCACAAATGACACTAAGCTGTCCAGCTGGGTCAGTTAAACCACTGCATAGAACACACAATAACATAAATGAAAGAGGACTGGTGCTGTAAACGGAGTTTACTGTGGGACTGTCTATTTCCTTACTATTCTGAAAGCAGCATTAGAATACTACTTCCTGCATCATAATATTATCTTAAAATTCAATCCAAAGGTACTTTATCGGCATGACCGCTTCTAAAAAGCGATACTGTCGTGGCTTTGCAGAGACTGGATCCAAAGAACAGACATACAAGTAATGAAAAGTTTGAAAGGTTTATTTGTAACCGAATTAAGATGAATAAAGCACAGGTGGTTAATTTGGCAATTGCTAACTTTAATAGCGATATTCAAGGAGAATCTGCAAAGTGGGAGAGAGCTAGTTAACAAATACCATTGAAGTTAGCAAGGCTGTAATTGCTCAGTGAATTTAATCTTTGAGTCCTTTCAACAGTGTGTTGAGCTGTGAGAGTAGGCTATCCGTACTAGTCCATATTCAGCTGTCTGTGCCTCTCAGTGTACATGGTCCCAATTTGCATCCTGCTACTATGCGTTGGATAGTCCTCGGGGGGGACCTACGCACAGTCTGCAACCCCACAGAGTAGACTCCTGCCTGTATTGAGCTGGTGCTTAGGGCCTGCTTTTGTGCTGTCATGCTCAGACCCCTGTGATGTTCTTTTAGCTCTCCTTTACTAGTCACAGGTAGGATTTTGTGATGCCACCTACTTCCTCTATCCGCTGATGGTACATTCCATGCAGGAGCTTGGTCATCCATCACTTCCTCTGTTATGTTTCCTCATCTGTCTTCAACTGTCTGAGGCATTCTTGGAGGAGCTCATGACATGGGACCATCTTCCTAAAGTATTTGCAAATGCTTCATGTTTCTGGATTGTGGCTCAAGTCCTCATCCTACCTCTTTTTCCAGGTATGCTCACAATACCATAGACGTGGAGACGTCTGTGGTATTGTGAGGAGTTTTTGTGTTTTGAAATCTGTGGCATCGATCCCCTACACAGGCCAACTCATTATTCCTGGGTATCTGATGTATGGTCGGCTTGGATCTTATTGCTACTGATCTTTCACCTTTTTTTAAATTTCAGTGTCAATATATAGTATAAAAAGCCCCAGTAATTATATTTAATTAACTTTACAGTATTATGAGAGCCATGATACATATGAAAAATAATTTTCATATTTGTGGCTAAATTAGCATCTTCTCATCCTTTTCTTCTGGTTGCAAATAAAAACAAAATATCTAGTCAGTAAATAACATGAAATAAAGGTTCTATAAAAGCCAGAGGCATATCATGTAAAATGCCGTGTAGTGTGTCAGTGGACAGCAGAAGCTGCAGGCTGCACTTAAATCTGTTCCACATCTTGTCGACTTGCCGCACTCTTAAATCTACAACATTCTGTTGAGCACAGCTTTGCTAACCTCAGACAGCCACCTCTGTGGCACTGCTATCACTCACTGTGTGTGTGTGTCGGTGTGTGTGTGTGCGTGCGTGTGTGTGCCTGTGTTATGCAGCACATGTAGATAGCAGTGGCTCTGTGGTCCTGAGCATCAATAACATCAGGTTATCTGGAGTATGGTCTGGTCACACACACACACACACACACACACACACACACACACACACACACACACTGAGGCCATTTCAGCAGCCTGCTCAGGTCCTGGTGATTCTGTTGGACACTCCGTTCTATTTCCCCGTTCTCTTTTGCTTTCACCTTACCTCCTCTCATTCCTCTCAGTCCCTGACTCCATCCCTCCTTTCATTTCTGGGTTGTTCCTTCCTTCCATACCTCCAGCCTTTTCTGCACACTCCACATAATCTAGTTTTCCTCACTTCTATACCTCCTGTTCTTCTTCTCTCTGGCTTTCCCTCCTTTCTTCTTTTCTCTCTCCTGCCTATTTATCTAAATCTGTGCTCTCCTTAACCACTTCTTATCAGAAGTAGCGGTCGCTTTCCATCCTAAATGCACCGCTCCAGATTTTAATTTTCTTTAGATTAATGTCCTCCTCTCCTCTCCTAATGCCTTCAGCTATCTGGCTCCCTGATGTCTATCAGAGTGCACCCACACACAGAAACTGTTGCATGTGCATGTGCCTATACACAGAATCTCAGCAGCTTAAATACACACATTTGTCTCCTCTTTGCTACACCATCTGCACACTGAGACCAAACACATTTGCCACCAACAAGTCAGAATAATGGAATGGATCAATTTTGTCAAATTTCTTGTAAATTAAATGCTCTGCTAAAGCATTAAAAAATCCATGCAGAAATCTCCTCATTATAACAGAGCTGACTGAACACAATAAACTTGATCAGGGTAAGAAGACCAGAGGCAGACGGAGAGCCAACAGCTCCTGAAAGCAGTCTGAAAAGTATCATTCAGAATTACAAATAATCGTTTTGTTTTTTTCCACATTTTGTTTTTAGGAAGACAGAGCTATATTATGATCAAACCTTCCCGTCTTATTGTTTCTGGATGAGGTGAACAGCTGCATCAATAAATAAAAAAGCCAAATACCAATGCAAAGTCAACAATAAAGCTCACACAGAGAGAGTGGGGTATCGATAGTTATGTGAAAAAGAAAGTAAAAGCTTGCTGAATTCTAAAGTTTGAGATATCAGGACACAATAAAAAATTATAAATAGAAATATATAGATATATAAATAAAAATAGTGGTTACAAGGTCTTGAAGTGAGATAAATACAATTAAATGAACAGCAACACATTACATAGTACACTGTGTCATTAATGAACAAAAACTATGATAAAATGGGAAAGATCAAGAACACTGTTACTGCTTGCATAGGAAGAGAGTTATAGTCAAGGTAGACTGGCTGGATCCAAGTGCAGGACTGAAACTCAGGTAAGAGAACAAAACACCTGACCTTTATGAATCCAAAGTAGCATGGGGGGGAAACACACGAACACATAAAGGAAACAGGAAAGGAAAACAAACAGACGCGCAGTCAAAGGACACGAAAGAAAAAAGTCACACACAAGAAGGGTGATGACTTATTTTGCAGTCGTTGCGAAGGACCAGGTTAAAGGGGACATGAATTGCAAGACATATAAAGGCTACTTTACACCTCTGAGCCTTGCTGTAACACTCTGTGAAGCTGGATTTAAGAAATAAGTGCTTAAAGTTTTAAAAACATGTTTAGCGCCATTTTCTGTCAGTATTGAACATGACGTCATGTGGTTGGTTGGTTGCAGCTAGTAGACTTATATTAGTTTGTGTTAGCTAACTAGCGACAGAAGTGACCGGACACGAGCACTTGTCTAATAGGTCAAATCAGATTCGGGATTTCTAAGAGTGCCATCTGTTGGTCAAAAGTGATATTGCACGTAATGGTAATGCAGGCCACATTTAAGTTAGAATAAGGGACAAACCAATTTTGCTCATTATACGGGTTGTCCTGGCTAAAACAGCACAGTTGGCAACCCTAGGTTTCCATGATGTAAATTAGCCTTCATATTTGTAGCGTTTCGTGTCCCCTTTAACTAAAATGCTCTGCTGGAGTCCTAAAGAGAGCTGTGCACAAATTAATTCCTGCAAACCTCAGTTAACTGAAACAACTTTGCCAAGAGTTGGACAAAGTTCTCTATGATGTGAGAGACTGATACAGAGAATGATTACTTCAAGTTATTGCTGCTAAAGGTGTTTCTACAAGCTGTTGAATAATGGGATGCATGTATGTTTTTCACACAGGGTTTCTGCAATTTAGAAAAAAACCTGTTGCTTGAACAACAATTTCATAAACACTACAATTTCTACCAGTTGAAAGTATCTGCTTGGAATAATATGCGATAAAGATAAGAAACTTCAGTAGCTTAAGAGGCACATGTTTCAGATTTGGTTGCTGCTGTGGAGAAGTTTGTGGACAGACAGGCAAGTTTTGTGTATTATAGCATAAAACCTTTGAATCTAAAGAAAGTATGCCTTCACTTTCATATTAGTGCATTAGTACAGATATTTCAAGCATGTCGTGATGGTTATTTATTGTATGTATTGTATAAAATGTCCAAGTGTATAGTCTTATTAATTGCACAGGATTACATTGTTCATTTTAAATGTAAATTTTAGAGGTTTTGTATTGTACATCTCAATTTCTAACCTCTGAGTTGTCAGACAGCTGGATACCAAGGCTTGGGGCAGAAATTGATATTCTTGAGTTATACATTATGTATATATTACTATCGAGTTAATTCACTAATTTCACGTGCATGTGAAAGCATATCCACTGCTAATAAAATGTGGTCTTGAAAATTAAAAATAGCATAGAGTAGGTTTGTGTCCATCAATTTCTTTTGAGCCAAAGAAATATAAAGTGTTCGCTGAAAACCCGATCAGGCTAAGTAAGAGACGTGAAGATGTACCAGGATTAAAAAAGGGACCTGAACAGAAAGTAAATGTGCGCTCAAAGCCTCCAAAAGCACCGTGTCAACAAGCTTACATTTTCTTTCAAGATAATACGTATCAGCGCTCCTAATTTCCCCAGTGGAGCTTATTAAAGCCGTTTTAAAGTGATTATAGTGTGTTGTAAATGATTTGGTTCATGCTACCAAATTAAGATAACACAATATTTTAATCTGCTCTGGGGAAAAAAAAATCATGTCAGGGATTTAAAATTGTGATCACAGGCTCACAGAGAGCACACGTCTACGCTTCTCTATTTAAATTTGCTTGTATTGCAGGGACCTAAAATAGAAATAAAATAATTTTTTATGAATTCTCATCTAATAGCTCACAGTATAAGTGTGATAATAGCAAAAATTCAGAGAAAATTCTTAGTTTTGCAGTTATTGTGTAACTGCTGACAATAAGTGTCAGAAAATGGAATATTAATTTTCCTTGACAGCAGGAAAAATATGGAAATGATCAAAATTGAGCTGTCACGACTGGTTTGGCTGCTCCTGTTTCAGGGTGTTGATGTGGCTTAAACTGGTACTATGAGCGTGTACACATGCACCGAGTATCCAGGTAACGATCAGCCTGTTTTGTATCTGGGGTGGTAGAGCAGGTCACCTACTGATCGGAAGGTGGTTCGATCCCTGGCTCCTCCAGTCTGCATGTCAAGTATCCTTGGGCAAGATACTAACCCCAAGTTGCTCGCCGATGCATCCATCGGAGAGTGAATGTTGTTAGAAAAAAGCACTCAGTTTAGAGTCTGTGAAGGAGGCATGGTGTATAGAGCGCTTTGAGTAGAAAAGCGCTATAGAAGAATCAGACCATTTATTGTGCACAAAATGTCATATCTTGGATATATTTGCATCTGAGTGTCTAAATAGCGGTTATAGTGCAAACCACGTGCACAAATGCCACCAGCAGCAAGTCTTCGCCTTCGCCTTCCCGCCTGCTGCACCTAAAAGGGCAGTGTTGCGTTTTTTCACATGACTATGTTCTTAAAACCTTTCATATTATTCCACCAGTGGTTCCATCGAATAAATGTATAAAAAAAGTCTATTAGGACTGAATCAAGTTATCTGAGATATGTTAAGCTCAGGCTACTGGAGCCTTCCCATAATGCCCTGGTCACTTCCCTCCTTCACCCCTCTCTTTTCACTGTTTTATATGCCACTATTGACTCTAGCGATAGCAGTAAATTTAAAGTCCATTTCTCTATATGGATCTACCTCCTGTAGGAAAGGGATTCAAAAATTTCCTCTGGGATTAATAACGTATTCTGATTCTGATAATTCTTCTCAAGACAATTACAGTGCTGTGAAACTACTCCACCCCTTCCTGATTCAGTTTTTCTCCATATTTGTCGCACTTATGTGTTTCAGATAATCAAACCAATTTTAATATTAGACAAAGATAATCGGAGTAAATATATAATATACAGTTTTGAAATTATAATTGCATAGTCATCCAAAGCTACCTGGACGTATGTGAAAAATTAAGTGACCGCTAAACCTAGTAACTAGTTTCCCGACCCTTGGCGGCAAGAACTGCAACAACTGGCAGTGAGTCTTTCACATCTCGGTGCATTAACTGTGATTACCTACATGTTTTTGGAAACCTGAGTTCAGTTTTAGCCTGATTACTGCCAAACCTATTAAATCAAGAAACCACTTATATAGAACCTGTGTGACAAAGTGAATAAGTTAAAAGATCCCAAAACAACACATTGTGGCACCTTCTAAAAACCCTCAAGAACAGCTGAGAAATAAAGTAACTGGCATCATCCTGTATGGAAAGGGTTACAAAGCCATTTCTGAGGCCAACCACAGTCAAACCCATTATCCACAAATGGAAAAAACCTCTCATATTTGCCAAAAAAGACATGGGCACCCTGACTGGTCTGCAGAGATGCAGCCCCATACACAGTAAACACTGTGTATTATTTTCAGAACTAGCATTGCCTTTTTCGGCTTTTTGTGGTGCAGAAGCTCGTCTTTTGGATCCGACCACAGCAGACCTTCGCTCTCCATGTGGATCAGTGATCCTTGGAAACCCCATCACGGGTTCACCACTCTTCTTTCCTTGGACCACTTTTGATACATACTGACCACTACAGACTGGACTTTGTGAAAGTGCTGTAACTAAGTTTAAGGGTATAATTCCTCCACTGTTATCTACTTCACTGCCATATCCTAACAATGCAGAGCAGCAACCTGAACTCTACTCCCACAGAGATTGATAATCTTGTTGTTATTTTTCCTCTTCACTGCATATGACTCTGGAAACTATACTCTCTCTGAAAAAAAAGCCTCAGATCACTTGTGCTTGACTCCCTGGTGTAACTCCCAACTCCCCACCTTAAAACAGATAACTTGTAAGCTGGAGAGGAAATGGGGTCTCACTAATTTAGAAGATCATCATTTAGGCTAGAAAAATAATTTGCTGGTCTATGAGAAAGCCCTCCGTAAAACTAGAACATCTTACTATTCATCACTCATTAAAGTACAATGGTAGGTTTCTCTTCAGCACTGTAGCCACACAGACAATAGGTCAGCATTCGTAAACCTTAATTAGTGAGGACTTAATAAATTTCTTCTAAAATAAAAATTTTAAAAATAAAACAATTACTCATAACCATCTCAGGCGTAACATTATTTACAGCTGCTTTCAATCCCACTGATATTTATTTAGACTCTTCATCTCCAATTGGCTTAATTATGTCATCCAAACTATCAATGTGTCATTTAGACCTCATCCCTGAAAGACTGCACAAAGAAGTTAAAGCATTAATTAATGCTTTAATCTTAAATATGATCAACATATCTCTATTAATCAACTACATACCACAGCTGGCAGCAGCCATCACTTGCCCCAACTGTCTTAGCTAATTATAGGCCATCTCATCTTAACTTACCTTTTGTCTCAAAATCCTTGAAAGAGTAGTTGTCAAACAGCTAACAGATCATCTGCAGAGGAATAGTTTATTTGAAGAGTTTCAGTCAGGTTTCAGAGCTCATCACAGCACAGAAACAGCTTTAGTGAAGGTTACAAATGATCTTCTTATGGCCTCTGACAGTGGACTCATCTCTGTGCTTGTCCTGCTAGACCTCAGTGCAGCGTTCGATACTGTCGACCATAATATCCTATTAGAGCGATTAGAACATGCTGTAGGTATTACAGGTACAGCGCTGCAGTGGTTTGTATCATATCTATCTAATAGACTCCAGTTTGTGCATGTAAATGGAGAGTCCTCTTCACACACTGAGGTTAATTATGGAGTTCCACAGGGTTCAGTGCTAGGACCAATTCTGTTTACATTATACATGCTTCCCTTAGGGAGTATCATTAGAAGAGCATACATTTTCACTGCTATGCAGATGACACCCATCTTAATCTATGTATAAAGCCAGATAACACACACCATTTAGTCAAACTGCAGGAATGTCTTAAAGACATCCTCCCTCTAAATCAGCGGTCCCCAACCCCCGGGCCTCGGACCGGTACCGGGCCGCGAGAGTCGAGCCTCAGGTGTGAAATGTCTGGTTTTCAGGGTTTTATCGGTTTTCAGCGTTATTTTGTTATCGTTTTTATCGTTGACTCTGTTTCCCTGGGTCTTTTCACGTGTGTTATGAATAAATTTTCTTTTTTTCGGTACCGGTACTACTTTTATTTTCTTGTATTTATCCGCGACACCTTAAAGGCCAGTCCGTGAAAATATTGTCGGGCATAAACCGGTCCGTGGCGCAAAAAAGGTTGGAGACCGCTGCTCTAAATCCAGAAAAACTGAGGTCACTGCACTAAAAATCTTAGAAATATGGTATCTAACCAGATGCTTACTCTGGATGGCGTTACCTTTGCCTCCAGTAACACTATGAGGAGTTGTTTTTGGATATGTCCTTCAATGCACATATTAAGGAGCTGGTTTCTTCCATTTGTGCAATGCTTTCAAAATTAGAAACATCCTGTGCCAGAGTGATCGTCCATTTATTACTCTGAGGCTGGACTTCTGCAATTTGTTATTATCAAGATGTTTGAAAAAGTCCCTGAAACCTTTCAGTTAATCTAAAGTGCTGCAGCAAGAGTCCTGACAGGGACTAGAAAGAGAGAGCATATTTCTCCTGTTAAATCCTAACTCAAATTTAAAACCCTGGTCCTCACATACAAGATCTTGAATACGACCTCATAGTACCGTATCACCCCAATAGAGCACTTTGTTTTCACACTGCTGGCTTACTTGTGGTGCTGGGATATTTCAAGGTAGAATGGGAGGCAGAGCCTTCAGCTTTCGGACTGGGAAACAGCTGCACGTTTTGATTCTAGAGACAGGCATCCTCCGTACTTTAAAGATTAGGCCTCAAACTTTCTTTTTTGATAAGCTCTAACTATATGGTTAGAGCTGGATCAGGTGACCCTGAATTGTCCCTTTTATTATGTTGCAATAGGTCTAGGCCACAGGGGGCTTTCCATGATGTACTGGGTATTTCTTCTTTAGGTACCTTTTCCGCTGACTATGTATTTAAACACCTCTCTGCATTTAAGCATTAGTTATTTCTGGCTCTCTTAAACAACAATGTCACGGCGACGGATGGCCGGTACTGAATAGGACTCAGGTGCAGAAACCCAGAGCGGAGACAGTAGATGATTTAACAGTTTATTACGGTTAAGTGCAAGGGGGAAAAAAAGGGAAACGTGGCAAAGACAGAAAATGACGAGACGTGGAGCCTTGGTGTGGCGTGCCCAGGGGAACGTGGCTAGGGCGAGGGAACGAGGCCTGAGAAGTGGAACGGAGCTGAGTGGGGAACAGTCACACTGAGGGGAGAGGATATAGGAGTTAGGCAGGTAGTGAAGGCAGCTCAGAAGTGGCCAGTATAAGAGCAGCAATTCTTACTTGCAGTTAGGGACCTGGAGTGTTTGAGAGGGGGATGATGAAGATCCAGGGGAGGCTGAGTGGCGTGGAAAGGCTGACCTGAGATCCGGGGCTCCAGATGGAGTGTGATGGCAGGAGGGCAGGCAGGTGAGGCACAGAGGGATTTCCAAAATGATCACTAGGTATCCCGAGTCCGGAGGTGGAGTGAGCCAGGGTGGGTACAGCAACTGTAGTACAAAAGAGTCTTTGTTAGTAAGATAAATCACAGCGAGAATTTGAAACACAAGACCTGTTACCAACATGGGTTGATGACGAACTGGCAGTGAGTGAACATCGATGTGTGGTTTAAATCCCTCTGGCTTGATAGCCTGCAATAGGCTCCAGGTGTGCAGGAGCTGGAGTTGGCCCTGCCCAGGGGCGGATCCCAGGTCAGTTCAGGAGCCTAATGGAAACTCCAGCCACCCACCGTAGACCATGACAAACAATTTATTTTTTTGTCTTCCTCCCATCACCCCGGATGGCCGCCCCTCTCTGAGCCTGGTTCTGCTGGAAGTTTCTTGCTGTTAAAAGGGAGTTTTTCACTTTCACAAAGCACTTGGTCATAGAGGGTCATTTGATTGTTGGGGTTTTCTCTGTTTTCTCTGTATTATTGTACAGTCTTTACTTCACCTTACCTTAATATAAACTGTTTTGGCGCTGTATGAACAAAACTGAACTGAAATGAAAGTTTTATTTGTAATTACAGTTTTGTTGTATATTACTAGCAAGTTGGGGCACAGGTTAATCATGAGGAACTTTGCTCTCTGGGAGGTGATTGTAAACTGGTCTTATATACTGTATATAGGCATGTCTATAAGCGTAGTCTTACCATTAGGCGATCCAGCTGCCTACACACATCTGCTGACTGCACTCCATGAGTGTCTGGCAGCACAAATGAACCAGCTGCTAGTCAATGAGAGACACGATGACAGACACCCAGAGTGGCTAAGTGAAGGCAGGACAAGGTACCGGTCCTGTCCAAATACCAGCCAATAACCTGCCTCAGTATCACATGGAACCTCCTATCAGGCACCATAGCGGCTAAGATGAATAGGCACGCAGCTCAATACATGAGTGGGGCAGAGAAAAGGTCATTGACAAGACTGGCTACAGATACCGACTATGGAACGGAGCAATCGTCAGCCACCTCTTGTACTTGGATGACTTCAATCAGTATGGCAAGAATGAATGAGACATCGACTTTTTTTTTATACATATAAAAAAAAGAAAAAAAATTCTGGTTTTGAATTACAAAAACATTTTTTCCCACTATCCCTCAAACACTCACTACAAGTGTATACTCTTGCCTGGGCATGGTTTCTTCCTGTTCAAAGGGAGTTCTTTTTCCTTACTGTCAGCAAATGTGAGCTCATATGGGATAATCTGATTGGTGGGTCTGTCTTTCTTCTATTATAGAGTCTTCATACAAAGCACCTTGAAAGAACGTCTATGGTGAAAAGGCCCCACATAAATTAAATAACTTGTATTAATTAATAGAATAACGTTGTATTTTTCCACACAGGCTGTCGATACAAACATTCAGTGTTCTGTGTTGATATTTAAACTATGTCTAAAGCTACTGACAGAAGAAACGGAGAGAAAGAGAAACCTAGATTTTTGAATTAGATTTTAATGCTACCTAGTGGACTATAATTTTTGTAACAATATAACTCTATAATTAGAGGTAGAAATAATTATTTCTAAGAGGTCCAGGTTGAGTGAATATAGCAGCAATGCATTCTAATTAAGCTAAAAGCTGACGAAAATAAAATTAGCTGGCAATCACTATTAGCAGAGTCAATTACTAGACATTAGCCAAGGACGCGCACACACACACACACACACACACACACACACACACACGCACAGACTATTATATTTGAACATATGCTGCCAAGCTGTTTCGCTTTCTCCTTTTCTTAACACACACACACACACACACACACACACACACACACACACACACACACACACACACACACACACTCTCACTACTATCCCAGGACTCTGTAATTATTTTAATAGGATTTTCTCTCTATTCAGCCTGAGCTTGTTGCTTTAATAACACCATTACAACCTGAATATAACCTCAATATATTCCTCCCTGATATGGTTTTCAGCCCGCTGTGATGCTCCGTGTGTTTGTGTGTGTGTGTGCATGTTGGGGTTAATAAGCTGCCGTGTGTTTTAGAAGAGGCACTTGGCCCCACTGATCTCTCTCTTTGTCTCTAAGCATTGTGCGGCTTGCAAGAGAGAGCACTGACAACAGCAGAATAGCCTCCAGAGAATAAAACAGCGATCATTGTTTTCTATTAGCTAACTCTCCTCTCTGCGTCCCCTAACCTCATCTCCTCATTTCACATTGAAATGAAATTGGCTAGGGGAAATGTGAATAAATGCATGTCTATCACAGAAAAACAGTTCTCGTTTCATCTGGCCTACATATTAAAGTGACTCACACCGGCATGCTCTTTTCTTCAGGATAATGTTTAATTCCCTTTAACATGAGAATTAATTAGTGCAGATCTGCATCTGAATGCAAGCAGCCGAACACTGCAGCATATCCGGACCACCGTCACAAACGCAGACGTCACATTACAACACTGTAACAGTTCGAAATGTGAACTGAATGGACTGAATCAGCATGTAAAAGAAACATATAACACTGTGAAGGTGGAAGCTTTCCACGGGACAGGTGTATAAAATTGTATAAAAATCTATTATGGAAGCAGCTTTCACTCTGTGCAACTTTGCTTTTCATTTATTGGCCGCATATCCTTTGGAGTTGTGCAATGACGTGTTTGTAAACTTCATATTAACATCAGTAGCACATTATTCATTATAAGTTACTATCTTTGGACAGTAATTATGTTTGTATCCCTAAATGGTTTTTCTTTTAAAATAATGTGATTTGTTGTGATCGTTAAAACAAAGAAAACAATTATGTGATTTTTTTTCAACCCTTTGAAGCCATCAGTGGTGATGATTGTTATTCTAACCCTGTGCTATTTTATGTTTTATATTATAACTAAATCAACACTGGACAACAACACTAAAACATTAAACCATTACAATAATAAACACCAAATGATAGGTGACAAAAGCAAGTAGCAACCAAGAATGTTGAAAAACGTCAGCTGATGAGTTCCCATAGACTCCCATGTTAAACTTATGGAAGCCCGTTTCCACCACTAAATAAAAACAAAACAGCTAGTATCCATAACTCAAAATTTCGAGTTACTTTTCTCAAAATTTCGAGTTACTTTTCTCAAAATTTTGAGTTAGCTCTGCCAATCAAAAATATACGTGAATGAGGTCGCTTTCTTGTTACCCAGAAGCATATGGCGCAGGACCGCGCACTCAAAAAACGGATCCCAACAAATTGGCGCTTTCGCGAGTACGTTTGCTGATAGTAACACCATGTGATTCAAAAAAAAGGATCCATAACTCGAAATTTCGAGAAAATAACTCGAAATTTTGAGTTAATAAATCGAAATTTCGAGTTAATATGTCGAAATTTCGAGAAAATAACTCGAAATTTTGAGTTATGGATCCTTTTTTTTTTTTTTTAGTGGCGGAAACGGGCTTCCATATAAACTGGTCGATGATATCGCAGCAGAAACAAACATCTTCACAGCTGAGTGCAAAAAGACTGTTCATGAAGTTTGTCCTTCAGTTTTGGTGAGTGTATTTGTAGTTTTTTATTAGTCTGGTCATTACAAGTAATTAGCAGGCATGTGTGTCTCCGTGCGACCGTGGCTGTGTCCATCTTTTGTGTATAGTCTATATGTAAACTGATGACTGGATATAAATGTTCTGGGAACAGATTAAACCAGTGAGACCAGTACAGACAGAAAGAAAAGAAATGAAACAAAGTCTGGATGCAAAAGCACAAGACATGTTATCCTTTATGAACATCATGTATTCAACGGGGACTTAAAACTATGAACTTATCGGGAAGGTGTTCACTGAGGTCATAGATGTCAGGAGTTGATATCATTTTCTTGTAGTTTATTTATTTTCTACTCCCAGAGTATCTACCCCTGCTGGCCATTAGAGATAATGCATATTCATGATTGTTCAGACACAGAAATCACCTCTTCTATCGTCTGTCTTTATGTTTATGGTTCAAACGCCTGATAAACATGCCTGCTCGAGATTTTCTTCTTTTGTGGGTCCTTGGATACGTTGAATTAAAACACGGCTATTTTCCCAGATGTTTTATTTGTGATGCTTTTTTTTTTTTTGAGACTTCAAACAGTGAAAAAAAAGCTGTTTCTCGATGGCTCATCTTACAGAGAGATACAGTTCTAAACATTTCATTTAGGTTTCCTTTACATAGTATAACAATGTGTCCTTCCAGCAGCTGTAATGTAACAGCATAGCTGTCATTCTGAATCAGAATTCATTCTTTAATACCTGCCTGCTTAAGGTTAGATTAAAGAAGACAAATTAGAGGAAAATGTTAAATTAAAATAGAAAATAATAAAGTTATTCATCGCTGACTTGTCAGTGTTGATCATCTTCTTTAACTGTGCTTTCATTGTCCCGATTCATTATCATGCTAATAATCCCACTATCTCAGCTAGTCAAAATACATTATCTACCTGGAATGACATTATCACTGTCTATTCCACTGACATTAGCATGTCAGCTTGGCTGAGAGGTGTGCAGCCAATCCAACGCATGGCTGCATTCTGATGACTTTCAGACGGCCAATCAGCTGTCAGAGTCACAAATGTCTCCTCCTCTTAGGCTGACGAACAGCCAGTCAGTATGTTAGCTCAGCACAGGCCAATGGGAGATTTCATCTCCATCAAAGTTCACATATGTTCATTTTCAACAGAATGTTTTTAAACAATGCTGGAACAGTATTTTTTGTTAGACGAAACCAGAAGTGGGGCAAAGTACAAATACTTTTTCAGGTATCTATACTTTCCTTAAGTATTTAACGATGTTTTACTCCCTACATTTGAACACAAACATCTGTTCTACTCCTTACAGTTTCAAAACAAGCTTGTTACTTTAGATTTAACATGTTTTAATTTAATTTAACTGTGTGCCTACACATTAGGGACCAATAACCAACATAAGAGAAAATCCTATTAGTGTATCCATCACCAGGGCATTTCACATGATTCATTTATACATCATTTGTAGGGACATACTCAGGGGTTAAAGTGGGCAAGAAGGATCTAGAAATGTGTTTCGGTGCAGATGGCATTAGGTTGTGGTCGTGGTACTTCAGCATCTAACTGGCATTACAGAAGAGGAGGTAGCATGAAGGGAGTAGCATTTTTTAAAGTGGTAGTTAATTTCAAAGCCAATGTTTGCTAAACAAAGATCAGGAAACACACAAATTGTTTGTGTGCAGTTTGTTGCACAGCGTATCTGCTGCTAAAGTTACAGCTGGTGTATTTCCCAGGGTGAGAAAAGAGCGCGAGATAACTTCACTCAGAAGGATATAAAAAAGGCAGGGCAGGAGAGGAAATGGGAGGCTTTATTTGCTTTTCAAAAACTGGAAATCTAAAGCTTACATGTCCTCTATTTTAAAATTAGATACTGGATCCGTATGTCCTGCAACTATACTGCAAATAAACGGAGGTGTACTAACTTTGTGGTAATTAAAGTTTGCATGAAAATACAAAGCAGTTTAATGCAGGATAAACAGCTTATCTTGTTGTATTGTGGTGAATTTGTTTTGGCCTGGTGCGCAGTGGCTGTGATCACGATCAGATTTAGGTTACATGAGTGGTAGCAGAGATTAATTTAAGCTAACTGGTGATTATATTCATTCACTGAATTTTGCATAATTCCAACTCTACTATTTAGTATAAAGAGAGTATAAACAGTATAATGGAAATTATCCAAAGTAGCTGAAACACCTGCTTACATGAAAGAGCAGTAAACCTCAGAGCAACAGCAGCAGCAGGAATACATATCAGCTTATCAAAGAAACTCTACTAGAGCTCTTATTAGAAATGACTGTGAATTCTGGTACATTTCCCTCTGTTGAGCCACTACAGCACTACGAGCAGGGTTTTCTCCACCTGGTGAGTCTCACTATAAGCTCTGATTACACTCATTTGTTTAGGTGTGGAAGCAAAGTCCACTAACATTATTTTATTGTTATATTAATATAACACAATGTTTAGCTGGTAGAGGAGCTACTTTTACGTCCTAAATTTCACAGCATGCACTCTTTTTACTTTTACTTTGGTAAATAATTTAAACGAGTACATTGAATTTTACTGCAGTATTTTTCAACACAAACATCTGAATGTACTTTTGCCACTCTGCAGGAAACACACTACATGTACAAGAAACAAAGACCTGGCAGCTTAGGTCATTCATCAATTTGAAGGTTGGTGGTTTGATCCCAGGCTCCTCCAGTCTGTGTACTGACGTGTGCTTAGGCAAGATAGTGAACTTCTAATTGGCCACAATACAGCCGCTGGAGTGAGTGTGGCTAAAGACGTATAACAAAGCACTGTATGAATCTGTGTATGAAAGGGTGAATGTGGCACGTAGTAAAAAGTGCTACCAAAAAAGTAGCAGATAATTTTACTTTTTACTTTCTTATTCAGTGTGTATTCTTAGTCTGAGGTGCAATGTAATGTTTTCTCAGATGCCTCTGTTACTCCCCCAACTTCTTGATGTTGGTGCTTTGACACATTTAAATTTGTTAGTTTGTAGACATGAGAGCAGTCCCACTTGAAAAACCTTTAAAGTCAGTGTTAGTGTAGCATGAAACACATGTTTTTCCACCAGCAGATTCTCAATTATTTCCTGTTCTTTTGTGTTTTGCACATTGCTTGTAGAGACCTTAAAATATAATTTAATCATTTGCTGCATTTGCTGAGTTTGTGAGCACACATCTTGCAAAAGGCAGACCTGTCATTGTCTACCAAAAATTAAGTATGACTTGGTATAAAACATACACTCAAGCTGTTATTTAGCATTTTAGTAACTACAGAAGACTCATTCATTATCTAACTATAACTCCTGCACTCACTAGGGGAACCATGCCCTGTCCATAGACCACTATAGAGGTGCCTTAGCTCTGTATTTTTTCAGAGGGTTGGGAGGTTGTAACATCTGGTTCAGGATCTCACACACCAATATGAGGTGTGGCTGGATAAAATAATATGTTGAAGAATAAGTTGCTGATACTCCTAAAGCATGTTACGGATTCAAGATCATAGAATATAATATGTTAGATGAGATGAAATAAGAACGTAGCTTTTACATACACTTTGAAGACATGCACATAAAGCTAGACAGAGACATGCTTACTGTAGCGTGTGCTTTAATGAAAAAAAAGAAAAGGTCAAATAAAAAGAATCTAATTAATAAAAGATAAAAGTGTGTCCTGCTCTGTGAAAATGGCCCATTAGCAGCCCGCTGACTTCCATCTCAGCATACTGATGTCTAACTAATGTTAAAATCAGCAGGAGGTGAAATCTGGAAAAGATTAACAAATTCTTGTGATGCTAATTCATTCTTACCGTATAATATCATCTTGGTGGAGTGGAGTGCATCTTCAAAACATTTAATGAAATGATTTGTGGATTTTACATGTCTGCTGACTCCTAAGGCTGTCAAGCAGAGGGTGATAAGAAGGATAAGCTCACACTATCTGTGAGATGCTTTCACTGGTGTGGCTTCACTTATGACAGCAAAGTCCAACTCTTGGCTTCTTGTGTAGCTTAGCTTCTAAGCCTGGTACAGCTGCTGCTACTGGGAAGACACGGGCCGAAGTCGGCTCAGTGGATCAGTGGTGCCCTTCTGGGAAACAGTCCATCATCATGCCTTTGCCACAAAGCCTCAAAATGACACAAGAAGCAGCAGTCTAGAATAGAATAGAATAGAATAGCTTTTTATTGATTATAGGGATCTGGATACTACTTTACTACTTAGTAAAAAAGCAGTCTGAGAGCAACATGCTCTGGTGTGATAATGCAGTACTGTGAGGTCTTTAAGGTAAGATAGGGCATGATTATTCAGTACCTAGTTTGTGAGGAGAAAGATTCTAAGTTTCATTTTGGATTTAACTGAAAAGAGAAATCAATATGGCCAAGAAGACAACTCTTTCTAGTCCCCGTCAGGACTCCTGCTGCAGCAGTTTGGATTTTTAGGACATCCTGATAATAATGAATTACAGACGTCCAGCCTAGAAGTAATAAATGTGTGAACTATTTCTTCAGCATCACTCTGAGACAGGATGTTTCTAATTTTAGAGATATTGCACAAATCGAAGAAAAGAATCCCACATATATGTTTAATATACACATTAAATGACATATTCTGGTAAAAAATGACTCCAAGAAAGTACAGCTGCATACCAGTGAAAATGTATGCTATGCTTTCTAATGAAACTACAAAAAGGAAGCATGTATAATGTAAACAGAACTGGTCCTAGCTCTAAACCCTGTGGAACATCACAATTAACCTTAGATAGCTATGATACAAACCACTGCAGCGCAGTACCTCCAGTACCCACAGAGTGCTGAAATCCCTGTAATAAAAAATTATGGTCAGCGGTATTGAACACTGCACCGAGGTCTGGCAGGACCTCACACTCTGATTTTAGGAGTGTTACTAACACATTAAGATGATTCATTTATTTATTTCAAAGCAATTTCATGGTGTTAATTAATTACACATGTAATTAATTGAAATATCTGTATTACTCTCTAATGTAATAGGTAAACAAAAATGATGTTTTGTGTTCTGGATGCTATTTGGAGAAAGGTTTTATGGTTAGACAAGACAAACCTTGATCACATGCGTTAACACAGCAACAGTGAAATTGCTAACCTCGAGGCTTCAGAACAATGCTTTATAAACCAAGGGCTGATGTCTTCATGAGGTCCGCAGATATCTTGCAGTAGCTCCTAAGGCTGTTAAGATACTAGAATTTTAAGCACTGAAACATCCTGAATAAACCTCTTAGGCCATAGGTCTCTCAAAGGTTTTTCATTTAAGTCCATGTACTTTCAAGTCACTACTCGCACCTGGAAAATAACCATAGCAATGGAAGTCAAACACCCACAAGAGACATTAGTTTAGACTTTAAACTTGGCCTAAACTAAAAAGGCATTAACTCAGTGCTTTGTGAGAGACATAATTTTTTGTGGCAGGGAAAACACTCTTTGCAAGGTATACTCTGACCTGGTGATCTTGGATGAATTCATGAACAACCAGCTGAAATACTCTGGACAGCTTCACAGGTAATGATGATGATAAATGCAGGTAAAAAGGTTTTTCTCAGGATCTTGCAAAACTTTTGTCAGATCTTGCAAAAGTACATCTTTCTTTTCCTCCAACGTCTCTTTTTGTTGCAGCTCCAGTCTTGTTTTTGATACAATTTGTTTAATACATTATTGGAATTAACTTGCCATGGCTCTGCCTTGTCAATAATGAGCCTGTGTGCTTTTGTGATTAACTGGTAATATAATTACGCTTCATTAGAACAACATTTCCTGTGGTGCAATTCCCCAGGTGGCATTTTCAGTCTTCATTCTTCTAATTCTCTCGTGACTGCGCTACCATGACCACATATACATAGAAATCAAAACTGCCTTTTCATCCTGTTAATTTTGCATTTTAACATGGCAGTTTGTGTGAAATGACTCACCTTTAGAGCCCAAAATAATATATCAAATTATATTCAAGTATATTATATTATATTCATGGTTCAATCCAGCAAAGGAAGCAAAGTTTAAGTCTTTTCTACTTAACAGCATAATGATGAGTTAATCAAACAGAAGGCTGCCTATGAGTGATGTACCCAGTCCATCAGTGTTTATAAGTTTCATTTAGCCTTTTGCAGCAGGTTGTACTATGTAATAATATGCCCTGAATGGGTGTGATGAAGCCTCTAAAGCAGTGCTGTAGTGTTTTAACAAGGCGAGGTTTCAGGTTGGGGCCAGAGTGGGTTTGCAGGGACCCCAATTCACTCAGCTGTGCAAGTCAATAGAGAATAGATAATGATAGACCAATGAAAGAGACTTCCCACTGTGGCCATGGCTGCATCTGGATAGTGAATATCTTGAGGGGAGCATGATACTGATGCTTTAGGAAAAAGACTTAGCCCTGATATGCTATTCCAGTTAATAGTCTAATCCAGTCTCCGGTTGCTCTCAGTGGGTTATAGCCGTAACCCTGCCACAGCCTATTCATGGAGATAATAAACGAGCATTGTGATGGGTTGTATATCCCTCCTCAGCCTGATAAGACGCCTGCAGGGAAATGAAATTCTGCTTTAGCTGAAATATTATGATTTATGGATTGGGAGCACAGCGCCGGTGGCCTACACTCTGTCCATGAGAAAATCCTATCTGTGAGTGCATGCATGTTTATGTGCAAGTTTTGTATGGAGGTGTGTTTGTGCTAACAGATTGTAGTGTGCGCGTACGTGAGGGTAAGTGTAATATAAAGCACTTAGTTAATTTAATCGAGGCCTGCTTTACACTATCTGTGTATTATTAGAATTCCTCACTTGCACAGATTCACAATAATAAATCCAGTTTAGTTTATTCTGCTGAATCAATTCCATAAAGATAGATATTCAGTGGAAAGTGGGATGACTAACTGTACTACTGCTGCTGTAATAACCACAATAATAAACAAAAAGGAATGAAATACAGGTTTTAATAAAGGCTCGTGGGACGCAAACACTTCACTCTTTTTGCGATAATAAGACTTCCAAATTATAATTGTTCTGCTGATCACGGCAAAGATCTTGGTCTTGTAACAAAGCGACTCACGAAAGTGAAAGTGGTCTCCAGGCACAGTGTGTCGCTGTGGGAGAGAATATATTTTATAGTACAGTTCAAATTAGTTTTACTGAGATACTAACTAGATTAACTTGAAATAAAATACAAAAAATCACTTATCAAAACTGAACATTTTATTTGGTGTTTTATTTATGCATTTATGTCAATATCAGTTCAGTTTTATTTATATGGTATCAATTTAACAGATACCTCATGGTACTGTATTTTGGGAAGTAAAGATCCAGCAACAATCAGATGACTCCATATGAAAAAAATGACTTGGCGACAGTGGGAAGGAAAAACTCCCTTTTTTGCCAAAGGAAGAGGCCTCTGGCAAAACCAGGCTCAGGGAGGGGCAACTATCCGCCGCAACCAGGTGGAAGGGAAATGGTAAGGAGAGCACAGGCAGACATGACAAAGCACACACAAGTGGAGAGAAAAGACTGAATGGAATAGACTGACATGCGTAGTGGTGTGTAAACACGTGGCAGTCGAGAAGGAATGCTCATGGAAAGTCCCCATGGCAGCATAACTAAGTTAAGGCTCAGGGTTGTCTGATCCAGCTGATTTCACGATTAAGGTACCTAATTTTGATGAGCCACTATCATTTGCAGCGTCAGTTTCCTGTTTTTAACTCTGATGTGGTCTTCTGCTGCTGTGGTCCATCTGCTGCAAGGATCCACATGTTGTGCATTCATAGATGCTCTTCTTCAATCTTGGTTCTAACGAGAGCTCATTTGAGTTGCTGTTGTCCTCCTATCAGCTCAAAGCAGTCTGGGTCTTTCATAGCATTTTCAAATCATTTATATTGCCAGTGTAAACAGTTAGTAAATGACTGTTAAGTTGCGGTCATTATTAATCATGTTGTGTAAATACTACAGTTATTATTTAACAAGTGGGGTAAAATCTGTCATAAATGTTTTCAAAAATCAGAAAAAGTTACTTCCAGCTGCTCCCTTGTCACACGTGGTCGCCACAGCAGGTAGCGCCACAGAGTTTTACACTGAATGGCTTTCTTAAAATAGCCTCAAAGGAAATTTGTGTCAGTGTCTGGAGTTCAACCAGTGACATTTTGCTTGCAAAGTAAATGGATGAGCCATCCTACTGTGAAACCACACAAACATTGAATAGGTTATGTTAGGTCACACTTTTACACAAGCTTGCAGTTATTTCATTAGGACTGTGTTCCATTATATCATCACTCAATCTGAAACATTCAAAAACATGTTTACATGGTTTCGTTTAGGATGACAATATTCTTATTAGATGATCAGTTTTTCAGTCTGCTGTCTATAACCCAGACTGGCCTTAAAATATTGTTATTGTTACATTTTAAACACATTTTCAGCTCTTCATACAAATGTGATGTGTGCCTGTGTGCATTTGTGTGTCTCTATGTCATGAAAAAGTACGTCTAAAATGTTGTAGGAGTGAGGCCAGCACTAGTCAATTGACCTCAGGGTCAAACCACTTGACCTCTGACCTCCCTGAGGCTCGCCTTCTCACATGCATCCACCCAGAGAGAAAGAGAGTGAATAAGAGGTCTGCAGGAAGGATGCTTGTCCTTCATTCTGTTTTTTATTCATTCAATGATCCCTTTTATTTGTTTTACAAATTACACTGAGTCAAAAACTGTACTAATAACGACACATGCTTAATGCCTGACACTGATTGGACAATAGATAAATAGTGAAATGTCAAACATCTGTAATTAGTCAAACATCAAGCATCCTGATACTAGCTTAAGCTTCACTCTTTGCTCTGATTAGCAATCATCCTTAACATTTCCATCCATCCATCACTTAACCTATATACGGTCCTAAGCCCTGAGGTCCCCTCTGATAACAAAGCCTCTGAAACCAGTGGGTGCATAGACCACCACGGTAAGATGGGGATTCATGGGCGACAACCTTCCCAATAAAATACGGGTTTAAAACTTGTAGAAAACGTCTGAAAACTGGTAATTAATGACACCCAGTGTTGTTACGAGAAAAACCGTCACCATCCCGTCGCTTGTGTTTACCAAAACACTGTTGAGTGAAACTACACTGTCGCGTACTATCATCTTGCACTATCTCTCGCACATACATATCTGGTACAACTTGTTAACCATCGATTTAAATTGTATACCCGTAGTAGTATATTACAACTTGCAGCATAAACAGAGATTAATGTGAGGCAATCCTACATATTTAGTTAATGAATGGCTGCAGAATATTGTGCTGAAGGCTAGTTGCCTACACTCACTATTGTTTTAGAGGTTCTGTAGCTATTCCTTCTCTCATATAATGGTATGACTCTAGTGTGTCTTCATGGTGCGGCCATCAAAGCAAAGTCTTGCTATTGCCTGACTGGATTTTCAGCAGGGCTGAGGAGGAGCAGCTGAAGATCATTTGCTACAAAGAATCTGTTCTTAAGGTTCGTTTACGAGCAACATATCACTAGGTAGGTAGAATCTTCACTGAAATGTGACCATATTCCAGTAATGTTTGTGTTTGTCACCTCACACATGAATTTGCTTACATTTTATAAATCTGAATTTTAATAGCATACATTCTTATGCTTTGTTCCTCTTGTTCAGCTTATAGAATTATTCAGAATGGAGGTTTGAGAATACAGGTGGTGCCATGCAGCTTCAAATGCATTTTAATTTGTGATACTGGGCTTTGTATCCGATGTTGTGCTGAGATAACTTCACAGAAAATTTAGCAGTTGTAAATCCAGGAATTCCAAAATGAAAGAAGTTCCTCTTTGACTTTCTAGCAAGTGTAGTTTGTGTACATTTCTTTTATGATTTAGAAACATCCAATGTGGAAAGAGTAAGAAATCGCTGCAATTTAAATGGGTTAGTTTTTTCTGCTTCTTTTATCCTGTAATTTGCCATTTGTCCGTGGTTAACAAAGTTGTACAGAATCACTTGACATTCCACATGTGAGTCTTGTGACTGTTCTCCCGCTGCTTTCTCTCCCTGTGCTCACTGACTTCCAGTCTCACCTCCTCATTACTCTTCGTGTTGAACTGCTGAACCTCCAGATGTGCTGGCGAACCACACCACTCACACGCTCTCTGCTTCATCTCCCTTGTTCTTCCTTGTCCCTCCTCTGTTTCATCTCCTCCTTCTCCTCCTTCTTCCACTCTCAACCTCTTTGCCTTTCCACTTCCTTGTCTTTACATTTGTCTCAGCTCCCTTTTTCCACTCTTCCCCACATCCCTCCTTCTCCTGCCTTCCCACATCTCCCCTTCCTCCCCTGGTCCTCATCTCTGTCGCTGTTGGCAGCCTATTTAAATGCTCCATTGGAGAAGGATTAAGGTTTATGCAAGGTCAGTGTGGGATGTGATAATTATAATCACAGCTTTTTGCCTGGCCAATGACGGCCATTTGTTATTCTCAGCTCAGTGGCTTCAGAAGCCCCTGAGGGGGAGCTGGTGGGAGGTGTTGACAAGAGGCTGGCTGATTTACTGCCCCCCCCCTACACACACACACACACTCTACCCCACCCCCAACACACACACCCTTCCCCTCCTCTCTCAGCACAGGCTTTCGGGTTTGCATGCGCTACTCCTTTTCCTATCCCGCCCGTATCTTCTGTCTTTCTTAGTAAATTCAAGCTCTGTCTTTTCCCCTCATCTTACATCCCTACTCTCAATCTACATATGTTTTCGGCACCTCTACTTCACTCTTTATATTCCAGGACATCTTGCAATCTTGCATCATATGGAATTTGTTGGACTTCCATGGAAAGAGCAGAAGATACAAGGAAACAGCCGACAGAAAGCAGAACTGTCCCGATGTACTTAAACCGCTTGAACATTATTGCACCAGATTGCTCCAACTTCTCCATTCAGACAAGTTTTGTTCACTGTGAAGTTCAAGGGTTCAAACTTTGTGCAGAAGTTTTGTGCCTCTATTCTCTGAATCAGAAAATAAAAAGTTTGACTTTGCATCATACATTGGATATAAAATATATATACTTGGAAATAGATTCTGGGTCTA
Source organism: Copadichromis virginalis (assembly GCF_057382275.1). Taxonomy (NCBI): domain Eukaryota; kingdom Metazoa; phylum Chordata; class Actinopteri; order Cichliformes; family Cichlidae; genus Copadichromis; species Copadichromis virginalis. Next base: position 3,103,626 of record NC_140619.1, read on the forward strand.
AAAGCTGAAGCTAAGGTAAAAGCACCGTAAGCATAGAGCCTGTCTAATGACCAGTAAAAAGTGACTCCTGTGGTTGCAAAAGCAAGTCTACTTACATAGACATATATGCAACAATAGCCTTCAGCTCTCTGGATCTGTGACCTTAGTAAACTCTTTCCTGATTACTTTATGGGTTTAGTTGCTACTATATAAATTGTTGTCCCTCACTGGGAATACCGACACCAAAGAGGATGTTTCTTCTCCAGATTCAAAGTTCAATATTCAGAAAATTACAGAAAATGAAGTAGAAAATATAATCTGTAAATTAAGAAGTTCTAAAGCAAGGGATGCGTTTGGATTTGATACCAATTTCTTGAAGCATTATAAATCTTGTCTTTTGGTGCCTGTGATCCATCTTATTAATTTATCAATGACGCAGGCAGTCGTTCCTCTGAGTTGGAAGGTGGCAAAAGTTACACCAATTTATAAATCGGGTGATAAAACAGACCCTGCTAATTATCGACCTATTAGCATACTCCCTATCTTTTCAAGGATAGCAGAAAAGTGGGTTGCTAATTCTATCATCGAACATCTTAATGACGCCAATCCGGGTTTGCACCCTATGCAATTCGGATTTCGCACTCTTCATTCAACTGAAACGGCTGTCTGTGTTTCTGTTGAGAGAATGAAATCTCACTTAGACAAGAGCAGTTGTGTTGTGGCTGTTTTTCTTGATTTCAAGCGTGCGTTTGACACTGTGAATCATCTTAAGCTCTTGTCTAGACTGTCAACATTTAACTTTAGTAATCACACAGTTAAATGGATACAGTCTTATCTATCAGATAGAAAACAATGCGTACAAATAAAGAATAGCATTTCCTTACTTAGAGACTTACCCTCTGATTGGAAAACTTTGCTTTACTTGTCTTACAGTTAGCTCAAAAAATTGTATTCATGCTAAGTAATTAATGTTTTGTTTAACCTTTGTAAATAGAACATGATAACCTCCATCAGGACTGTTTTGCATAAAGAGTTTTGTCCCTTACAGCCCTAGTATACTGCTCTCTGCTTGGAGTTGCCAGTTTAAAACAGAGCAACGCTAGGTTAAACCTCAGCATAATGGGATTTGGCCAGTACAAGTCCAGTCTGTATATCTGCCCATTGGGAGCTAACCTTTCTTTCTTTGCTCTTTGCATGAATGTCTTTTTCCATGGGAGAGGGGGTTGTGTGGTTTTCTTGGTGACTTCTGAATTTTAAGCTGTGATGTTGTAACTACAGGCCTGTATCAGGGTGCCATGTGCGGTCTTTATGTTCCGATTCATGCTGCAGAGCTAACTAAACCTCCATCCATCATCCCTCCAGCACTGCCAGCCATGTTTGACTGGTCAGGCCTGCTGCTGGGAATAGATTGGTAGATTTGCCCAGCTCACACGCACACACAGGGGACTAGTCATAGCCAGGGATCAGAGTGTTTTCTAGCTGACTGATGTTAGAACCTGAACTAAGCACAGCCGAGATAGAAGAGAGAGCAAAGGCCATGGGTCAGACAGGGATTTGGGTGAATGGCTCCTTTAAGCTGTAGCAGAGCTGTCAGTCAGTGAGTTTAGAGAGAGTAGGAGAACCTGATGAAACGACAGGTTGCAGGTTTTAATCCCTGAAGTACTCGCAAATTTATGTGGGAATACATTTCAGTACACTAGATGTTTTTCTGAAAATGCTATATGTAAGTTTAAAGATGTAATTCCTCCACTATTACTTTGGCCATTCGCCAAAAATTCAATTCAATTTTATTTATACAGCACCAAATCACAACAGTTGCCTCAAGGTGCTTTATATTGTAAGGTAGCCCCTACAATAATACATACAGAGGAACACCCAACAGTTATATGACCCCCTATGAGCAATCGCTTTGGCGACAGTGGGAAGAAAAAACTCCCGAAACCTCCGGCAGAACCAGGCTCAGGGAGGGGCGGGGCCATCTGCTGTGATTCGTTAGTTTGAGAGAGGAAGACAGGATAAAGACATGCTGTGGAAGAGAGACAGAGATGCAGAGAGGTCTATTAACACACAGTGAGTGAGAAAGGTGACTGAAGAAGAAATACTCAATGCGTCATGGGAATCCCCCAGCAGTCTACACCTATTACAGTGTAAGCTAAGGGAGGATTCAGGGTTACTTGATCCAGCCCTAACCCCTAACTAGATGCTTTATCAAAGAGGAATGTTTTAAGCCATACGGTCATTAGGATTAATTATTCAAGAGCTTGTATGTGAGGAGGAGGATTTTAAATGTGAATCTGGATTTAACAGATTCACATTCTGTGAATCAGTTAGCACACACACACACACACACACACACACACACACACACACACACACACTCTTGCAAAAGTATTCGGCCCCTTTGAACTTTCCCACATTTTGTCACATTACAGCCACAAACATGAATCAGTGTTATTGGAATTCCACGTGAAAGACCAACACAAAGTGGTGCACACGTGAGAAGTGGAACGAAAATCAGACATGATTCCAAACATTTTTTACAAATAAATAACTGCAAAGTGGGGTGTGCGTAATTATTCAGCCCCCAAAAAATGTTCATGCCTTTTTAATTTGTCATTTATTAAAATTATAAATATATATTTTAACTCAAACGTACAGTTTTTAAATGTAATGTTGCTGAAACAACAAAGGGATAAAATAATAAATCTATCTGATCGAGAAATCACTCATCTTTGGAAAAGAGTTTATCCCCATAAGGAGAATCATGTGCTAACGGCTGTCTAAATGACTCGGCTAAAGTTTGTAGCATGCGTGCTTGTTGTTTTTGTCTGCCACTTGTCTTTGCACTAGGATGATGTCGGAGTAAATGTGCAGTCATATTCGTTGTGTTCCCACTAGTGCTGTCAGCGTTAATCTGAAATCACGTTAACGCCACAACACGGCAAATCTCCGTTAACGAGCTACCGCGGATCGCCCCGTGCGTGGGGCTGGATGGCCAACACGTTAACGAGCTAACTGCGCTAACGCACTAGTTCCCACCAATGTAATTGAGCATTGCGTGGCACATCCCATATGGAAAAGAAATAGTAAAAACATATATGATTTACTCATGAAAGTGGCCACTTTCTCATTACTTTCATATATTTTTTTAGTAAGTATACAAAACATACAAGTTTCATTATATAATTTTTCAAGGGATCTTATATGTGTTTTCACTCTTGTATGCTTTTCATACAAGTTTCATACAAGACAGATAAAAACTTTATAAGATTTATATATATCTTTTCCATATGGGATCCAACATACTGTTTTACTTTAGTCCATGACGCGCTTACCTTCAGGGTCATACGTCACATGAAAACCAAAATAGTTCCAAAGGCCAGATCTGAATGAGGGTGGGGGAGGTTCAATTTGCCATGTTGCAAGGAGAGCTTAGCTTCTGTCTCGCTAGCTTGTGCTGCGCTCAGTGAATCTGCGTTCGACTGCTCCGCCTAGGCTGCACTGTCGAGTGCAGAGCCACTGAGCGCTCAACACAGACAGCATCGTCAGAAGGAAAGTTGATGAAATAAATTAAAAATGTTGTATTGTTCGATACATATGCGTACCGAACCGGAAGCACTGTATCGAACGGTTCAATATCAATACGAGTATTGTTGCACCCCTAATATATATACATATATATATATATATATATATATATATATATATATATATATATATATATGGTAGACAAACAGAAGAAGACGGCCGTAGTGATCGATGTAGCGGTTCCGAATGACAGCAATATCAGGAAGAAGGAACACGAGAAGCTGGAGAAATACCAAGGGCTCAGAGAAGAGCTCGAGAGGATGTGGAGGGTGAAGGTAACGGTGGTCCCCGTGGTAATCGGAGCACTAGGTGCGGTGACTCCCAAGCTAGGCGAGTGGCTCCAGCAGATCCCGGGAATAACATCGGAGATCTTTAATCACACTCTAGATCTTGTTTTAACATATGGCATCGAACCTGAACATTTAACAGTGTTTCCTGAAAACCCTCTGCTGTCTGATCATTTCCTGATAACATTTACTTTTACAATAATTGATTACACAGCGGTGAAGAGTAGACTTTATCAAAGTAGATGTCTTTCTGAAAGCACTGTAACTAAGTTTAAGAATATAATCCACCCACTGTTATCATCTTCAATGCCCTGTACCAACACAGAGCAGAGTAGCTATCTGAACGCTACCCCAACAGAGGTCGATTATCTTGTTAATAATTTCACCTCCTCACTACGTACGACTCTGGATACTGTAGCTCCTGTGAAAACTAAGGCCTCAAATCAGAAGTACCTGACTCCGTGGTATAATTCTGAAACACGTACCCTAAAGCAGATGACTCGTAATCTGGAGAGGAAATGGCGTGTCACAAATCTAGAGGATCATCATTTAGCCTGGAGAAATAGTTTGCTGCTTTATAAGAAAGCCCTCCGCAAAGCCAGAACATCTTACTATTCATCACTGATTGAAGAAAATAAGAACAACCCTAGGTTTCTCTTCAGCACTGTAGCCAGGCTGACAAAAAGTCAGAGCTCTTTTGAGCCAACCATCCCTTTAACGTTAACTAGTAATGACTTCATGAACTTCTTCACAAATAAAATTTTTATCATTAGAGAAAAAATTACCAATAATCATCCCACAGATGTAATATTATCTACAGCTACTCTTAGTACCATTGATATTAAGTTAGACTCTTTTTCTCCAATTGATCTTTCTGAGTTAACTTCAATAATTACTTCCTCCAAACCATCAACGTGTCTTTTAGACCCCATTCCTACAAAACTGCTCAAAGAAGTCCTGCCATTAATTAATTCTTCGATCTTAAATATGATCAACCTATCTCTAATAATCGGCTATGTACCACAGGCCTTCAAGCTGGCTGTAGTTAAACCTTTACTCAAAAAGCCATCTCTAGACCCAGCAGTCTTAGCTAATTATAGGCCAATCTCCAACCTTCCTTTCATATCAAAAATCCTTGAAAGAGTAGTTGTCAAACAGCTAACAGATCATCTGCAGAGGAATGGTTTATTTGAAGAGTTTCAGTCAGGTTTCAGAGCTCAGCACAGCACAGAAACAGCTTTAGTGAAGGTTACAAATGATCTTCTTATGGCCTCTGACAGTGGACTCATCTCTGTGCTTGTCCTGCTAGACCTCAGTGCAGCGTTCGATACTGTTGATCATAATATCCTATTAGAGCGATTAGAACATGCTGTAGGTATTACAGGTACTGCACTGCAGTGGTTTGTATCATATCTATCTAATAGACTCCAATTCGTGCATGTAAATGGAGAGTCCTCTTCACACACTGAGGTTAATTATGGAGTTCCACAGGGTTCAGTGCTAGGACCAATTCTGTTTACATTATACATGCTTCCCTTAGGCAGCATCATTAGAAGACATAGCATACATTTTCACTGCTATGCAGATGACACCCAGCTCTATCTGTCCATGAAGCCAGATAACACACACCAATTAGTTAAACTGCAGGAATGTCTTAAAGACATAAAGACCTGGATGGCCGCTAACTTTCTGCTTCTTAATTCAGATAAAACTGAGGTTATTGTACTCGGCCCTGAAAATCTTAGAAATATGGTATCTAATCAGATTCTTACTCTGGATGGCATTACCTTGGCCTCCAGTAACGCTGTGAGGAACCTTGGAGTCATTTTTGACCAGGACATGTCCTTCAACGCACATATTAAACAAATATGTAAGACTGCTTTCTTCCATTTGCGCAACATCTCTAAAATTAGAAATATCCTGTCTCAGAGTGACGCTGAAAAACTAGTTCATGCATTTATTACTTCCAGGCTGGACTACTGTAATTCATTATTATCAGGATGTCCAAAAAACTCACTGAAAAGCCTTCAGCTAATCCAAAATGCTGCAGCAAGAGTCCTGACAGGGACTAGAAAGAGAGAGCATATTTCTCCTGTTTTGGCTTCCCTTCATTGGCTTCCTGTTAAATCCAGAATTGAATTCAAAATCCTGCTCCTCACATACAAGGTCTTAAATAATCAGGCCCCATCTTATCTTAACGACCTTGTAGTACCATATCACCCTATTAGAGCGCTCCGCTCTCGCTCTGCAGGCCTACTTGTTGTTCCTAGAGTATTTAAAAGTAGAATGGGAGGGAGAGCCTTCAGTTTTCAGGCCCCTCTTCTGTGGAACCAGCTTCCAGTTTGGATTCGGGAGACAGACACTATCTCTACTTTTAAGATTAGGCTTAAAACTTTCCTTTTTTCTAAAGCATATAGTTAGGGCTGGACCAGGTGACCCTGAATCCTCCCTTTGTTATGCTGCAATAGATGTAGGCTGCCGGGGGATTCCCATGATGCATTGAGTTTTTCCTTTCCAGTCACCTTTCTCACTCACTATGTATTAATAGACCTCTCTGCATTGAATCATATCTGTTATTAACCTCTGTCTCTCTTCCACAGCATGTCTTTATCCTGTCTTCCTTCTCTCACCCCAACCGGTCGCAGCAGATGGCCGCCCCTCCCTGAGCCTGGTTCTGCCGGAGGTTTCTTCCTGTTAAAAGGGAGTTTTTCCTTCCCACTGTCGCCAAAGTGCTTGCTCATAGGGGGTCATATGATTGTTGGGTTTTTCTCTGTATCTATGAAGCGCCTTGAGGCGACTTTTGTTGTGATTTGGCGCTATATAAATAAAATTGAATTGAATTGAATTGAATTGAATAGATCTCTGTCCAGAAGAGCGCAGTCCTGGGAACAGCTAAGATACTGCGCAGGACCCTCAAGCTCCCAGGCCTCTGGTAGAGGACCCGAGCTTGAAGGATAAACCGCCCGCCCGCATATATATATATATATATATATATATATATATATATATATATATATATATATATATATATGTATATATAACACCCAGCACGCCCCTGCGGGCGGTTGAAGGATAAACCGCCCGCAGGGGCGTGCTGGGTGTTTTTTATATATATATATATATATATATATATATATATATATATATATATATATATATAGGGCCCGACATGGTTCACGCCTACTGGCTGAAGAAGCTGACTGCACTCCACGAGCGTCTGGCAGCACAAATGAACCAGCTGCTAGTTAACGAAAGACACCCGGAATGGCTAACTGAAGGCCGGACGGTCCTGATCCCCAAGGACCCCAAGAAGGGACCGGTCCCCTCCAACTACCGACCAATAACCTGCCTCAGTACTACATGGAAGCTCCTGTCAGGCATCATATCGGCTAAGATGAACAGGCACATGGGTCAATACATGAGCGGGACACAGAAAGGAATTGGCAAGAATACCAGAGGCGCAAAACACCAGCTACTGGTAGACAGAACAATCAGCCGAGACTGCAAGACCAGACTGACCAACCTGTGCACTGCCTGGATTGATTACAAGAAGGCCTATGACTCAATGCCCCACAGCTGGATACTGGAATGCCTAGAATTGTACAAGATCAACGGGACCCTAAGAGCCTTCATCAGGAACTCAATGGGGATGTGGCGTACAACACTAGAGGCCAACTCCAAGCCCATAGCACAAGTTACCATCAAGTGCGGGATCTACCAAGGAGATGCTCTGTCCCCACTGCTGTTCTGCATAGGCCTGAACCCCCTCAGTGAGATCATTAACAAGACTGGCTACGGATACCGACTACGGAACGGAGCAGTTGTCAGCCACCTCCTGTACATGGATGACATCAAGCTGTATGCCAAGAGTGAACGAGACATCGATTCACTGATCCACACTACCAGGCTATACAGCAATGACATTGGAATGTCGTTCGGACTGGAGAAGTGTAGTCGGATGGTAACAAAGAGAGGGAAGGTAGTCAGAACTGAGGGGATTGAACTACCAGAAGGCAACATTGCAGACATAGAGGACAGTTACAAGTACCTGGGGATCCCGCAGGCAAATGGGAACCATGAAGAGGCCGCTAGAAAGGCTGCAACCACCAAGTACCTGCAGAGGGTCAGGCAAGTCCTGAGGAGTCAGCTGAATGGTAAGAACAAGATCCGGGCCATCAACACATACGCCCTGCCCGTGATCAGGTACCCTGCTGGGGTAATAAGCTGGCCAAAGGAGGAGATAGAAGCCACTGACATAAAGACAAGAAAGCTCCTGACCATGCATGGAGGGTTTCACCCCAAGTCCAGCACCCTGAGGCTGTACGCTAAGCGGAAGGAAGGGGGCCGGGGACTGGTGAGTGTCAGCACCACAGTCCAGGATGAGACAAGGAACATCCAAGAATACATTGGGAAGATGGCCCCAACTGACCGAGTGCTCAGTGAATACCTCAGGCAGCAGAAACCCAAGAATGAGGAGGGAGACGAGGAACCATCATGGAAGGACAGGCCCCTGCACGGTATGTACCACCGGCAGATAGAGGAGGTGGCTGATATCCAGAAATCCTACCAGTGGCTGGACAAAGCTGGACTGAAAGACAGCACAGAGGCACTAATCATGGCAGCACAAGAACAAGCTCTGAGTACAAGATCCATAGAGGCTGGGGTCTATCACACCAGGCAAGACCCCAGGTGCAGGCTGTGTAAAGATGCCCCAGAGACAATCCAGCACATAACAGCAGGGTGCAAGATGCTAGCAGGCAAGGCATACATGGAACGCCATAACCAAGTGGCCGGCATAGTGTACAGGAACATCTGTGCCGAGTATAACCTGGAAGTCCCGAGGTCAAAATGGGAGATGCCCCCAAGGGTGGTGGAGAATGACCGAGCTAAGATCCTGTGGGACTTCCAGATACAGACGGACAAAATGGTGGTGGCTAACCAACCGGACATAGTGGTGGTAGACAAACAGAAGAAGACGGCCGTAGTGATCGATGTAGCGGTTCCGAATGACAGCAATATCAGGAAGAAGGAACACGAGAAGCTGGAGAAATACCAAGGGCTCAGAGAAGAGCTCGAGAGGATGTGGAGGGTGAAGGTAACGGTGGTCCCCGTGGTAATCGGAGCACTAGGTGCGGTGACTCCCAAGCTAGGCGAGTGGCTCCAGCAGATCCCGGGAACAACATCGGAGATCTCTGTCCAGAAGAGCGCAGTCCTGGGAACAGCTAAGATACTGCGCAGGACCCTCAAGCTCCCAGGCCTCTGGTAGAGGACCCGAGCTTGAAGGATAAACCGCCCGCAGGGGCGTGCTGGGTGTTTTTTTATATATATATATATATATATATATATATATATATATATATATATATATATATATATATATATTAGGGGTGCAACGATATTCGTATCGATATTGAACCGTTCGATACAGTGCTTTCGGTTCGGTACGCATATGTATCGAACAATACAACATTAGTAATTTATTTTATCAACTTTCCTTCTGACGATGCTGTCTGTGTTGAGCGCTCAGTGAATCTGCGTTCGACTACTCCGCCTAGGCTCGACAGTGCAGCCTAGGCGGAGTAGTCGAACGCAGATTCACTGAGCGCTCAACACAGACAGCATCGTCAGAAGGAAGAGCGCTGGGCAAGCTAGCGAGACAGAAGTTAAGCTCCCCTTGCAACATGGACCTCCCCCACCCTCATTCAGATCTGGCGTTTGGAATTATTTTGGTTTTCATGTGACGTATGACCCTGAAGGTAAGCGAGTCATGGACTAAAGTAAAACAGTATGTTGGATGTGCCATGCAATGCTCAATTACATTGGTGTGAACTAGTGTGTTAGCGCAGTTAGCTCGTTAACGTGTTGGCCGTCTAGCCCCATGCACGGAGCGATCGGCGGTAGCTCGTTAACGGAGATTTGCCGTGTTGTGGCGTTAAGGTCATTTCAACGAGATTAACCTGAAAGCACTAGTGGGAACACAACGAATATGACTGCACATTTACTCCGACATCATCCTAGTGCAAAGACAAAAACAACAAGCATGCTACTAACTTTAGCCGAGTCATTTAGACAGCTGTTAGCACATGATTCTCCTTATGCTGCTGAGAATATAGCCCAGAAGAAGCGGATAGTATAGCTTTTATTTTGGAAAGAGCCATTTCTCTGTAATAAACTCTCTTTTCCAAAGATGAGTGATTCCTCAATCAGATACAGGGCTCGCAATATCGCCTGCCCGACGTCCCGGAGCTAGCGATTTTTTTCAGTCGGGCTACCAAAATCTATCTCTTCCCTGCCCGTCGGGCTATTGTAGGAAGGAAAAATATATGTCAATGCTTTTGCATTCTTTCAGAAATGTAGCTGGGTAATTATGTCATTGGCATCGGTGAGCCACTGTCAATATGTGACATATTGAAGTCGCGTTTGAATTTGCGCTTGTTTTTTGCTTTCACTTTGCAATCGTGCGAACTGTGTATAGAGAGCGACAGCACTGATCTGTGAGTGATGATAATTTGTGCACCAATTCCTCTGACATCGTCTTATTAATCGTTAGCTTACTATGCAAACATGACAAGTGAAATCTCCCGCAGCTTGTGAGAGGTTGATCGCGCAGAGAATCGCTGAGCTTATGTGAGTGCGTGTAAAAGCATTTCAGTTCTGCTGAGCCAAATAAGACAGGTCAGGGTGAAGAAGTGACAGCCAAAGAAAAGCTTACCACAAAACGGAGAAGTTATGACAAATCAGACTATAAGGCAAAAAGAAAGTGCAGCTTTATGGTTTCATGGACAAAAGAATTTCTGTGGCTGCAATATGACGAGCTAAATAACCAGGGCTGCACATAAGTGGTCCGCAGGTGTGCATTCGCTGTCAAAATAAAAAACACGCACAAGGGTCAGGGTTAAATTTAAAAACTGTCCTTTTGAGTTAAAATATATATTTATAATTTTAATAAATGACAAATTAAAAAGGCATGAACATTTTTTTGTATCGAAAAAATATCGAACCGTGACACCAAAGTATCGAACCGAACCGAACCGTGAATTTTGTGTATCGTTGCACCCCTAATATAAATATATATATATATATATATATATATATATATATATAGGGCTGCTCAATTAATCGAATTTTAATCACGATTACGATCTGGGCTTTCAACAATCATTAAAAATGACTGAGCCGATTATTAGCCCCTCCCTAATTTATCCGCGACACCTTAAAGGCCGGTCCGTGAAAATATTGTCGGGCATAAACCGGTCCGTGGCGCAAAAAAGGTTGGAGACCGCTGATTAAGAGGACCCGAGGGAAGCTCGGAAAGCTAAGCAGAAGTTATTTGGAGAGTGACTGCCGTTGGTTGAAAAGAGAGTTTTAAAAAAAAACCTTCAGTGGTGTTGCACACTATTTTATATTATTTTTTTAAAGTCATTGTTAACCCTTTAAATCTGGTCAGAGCAGCACGCTCCGTTTTGTGTAACTATTTTTAAATCCCTGTAGAACCTGAACCGTGTAAGCTAGCGCAATAATTTGTTTTGCATATGAAACCGGAGGAGTTGTACTTACATCTGATGCCATCAGCTTGTCCTAGGTCACGGTTTCCTTCCACATATAGCTTTGCAAAAATTGCATAAAAAGCGCTTGCAGGAACAAAAACATAATATTCCAGAAACAGGCTTTGCCGTTCCTATCAGCTGTTCGTAACACTTCCCACAGTGAAATGATGCACATGCTGTTTTCTTTGCAAATTTGCATCATAGGATTGTTTTTTGTTTTTCCTGCAGTATATAAAAATTGCTGTATGTCCAAAATAAAACTATGAAGACACTCAAAATAAATTTCCTGTTGTTGTAAACTATTTTTTGCAACTTTATTGTATTTAAAGTTTTGAGGGATAAACCTCTTAAATTTCTCCAAGTATTTCTCCAGCTTCTCGTGTTCCTTCTTCCTGATATTGCTGTCATTCGGAACCGCTACATCGATCACTACGGCCGTCTTCTTCTGTTTGTCTACCATATATATATATATATATATATATATATATATATATATATATATATATATATATATATATATATATATATATATATGTGTGTGTATATGTATATATGTATATGTATTTGGCCAGCTTATTATCCCAGTAGGTGTCGATAGCCCCGATCTTCTTTCTCCCATTTAGCTGACCCCTTAGGACTTGCCTGTCCCTCTGCATTCATCATGCATTTGGTGGTTGTGGCTATGGCTAGCGGCCTTGGTGGTTCCCATTTGCCCCCACTACAGTTCTCCAGTTTGAATGATATTCTGATGTTGTTGCTCATATATATATGTATATATATACACACACAAGAATGTCATCCTTTGCTGAAGGTGAATTTGGTGTTATGTGTTATGTTTTTGAATTTCTGTTCTTGATGAGATCGTTGATAAAATACTCTTCCATTGACAGACACCAACATGAAAGCAAAAATCTTAAAATACACAAGGTGTCAATGCTAAAGCACTATTTAAACCAATGGATTGTGGTGAATGGGATTTGGTGTGAAGCAGCTTTAAAGAAACAGCAGGAACGGGTGATGTTTTTTTTTCTGCTGCCACCTCTCTAATTGGCTGTGTTCGACAGAGCATTTTTGAAGGACAGGGTCTCTCATTAGGCATTCACACCCAGGACTTGCTCCAATTGGGCTGCCTAAGGAATCTGAAGGCAATGCAATTGTGTAATTTGCACACAAAGTGGTCTGGATTGATCCAAAATAAACCTCTCAACTTTAAATGTTGGGGGAGGAGAGAGAGGGCGTATAATTGCATCATTTAGTGAATTGATTGGCTGAGAGTCGATGGAAGGGAATCAGGAAGCAGCAGATAAACGGTGACAGCAGTGCCTTTTAGAGCAGGGACCCATCAACACAAAGACACACACACACACGAGGAGTACGAAAACACACACACAGGTTTAGGCTCTGGAGCAAAGATATACGCACTGCAAAAAAAAGAACACACCTACAGACACAAACATAGATAAACTAAGACACAAACGAATAGAAACAAACACGACAACGTGCCTGCACGCACACACAGAGTCAGATTAGACAACACAAAAAGAACTCAGGTCCACATCACACACCGAGCGCTGCAGGGCGGGACAATGGAAGGAAGAATTAGAGGTAACAATAGATTTCATTAAGCCAAACTAGACTTAACGAGACAATCGATACGTCATAATTAAAGCCAGGAGGCTGAGAGCGACTTAGACTCTAAATGACGACTGCTCTTATTAAGATGGAGCAGATAGAGAAAGGCTGTCTGACAATGGAGCTCTATAACTACCTACTACAGCAGGCCTTTGTGCTCACACTGGCCTTTCACCAAGACAGACAGATAGGAGAGAGGAGAAGGAAGAGCAGACGAGCAAAGGAGAGGAGGATGAGAATATAGGTCTGTGTCTTTCAGTTGGTTGCAGTAGTAGAAAAGAAGAGGTGATCTGCGATGATGTGAATGATGACGCAAACTTGTAATCTTTGTTCTACTTCTTCAGCTATGGAAATCTTCCACTCCAGTTCTTTTCTCTAACAAGTGTGGATACGTCTTACTTTCCTTTCTATAGTGAGCAGAGAATGTTCCAGTGTTTTAGGTTTTGAATCATATTTCTACACAGAGATCAGTATGGAGTGAAAACATCTCTGCCTTTTCTCAACCGTGTGCACACACAGACCGACAGAATACTATTCAAGTTTGTGCTGCTTGTGGTAAAATGCTTGCCATTAATGAAAATGAACTACCTGTTTCTGCTTGTTTCTAAATTTGCAAGTTAAAAATATAGCCCATTGAAATCTGCGCCCTATATTCCTGCGCAGTCTCTTGGTGGTGGTCTTAGACATGGTCCTCGTCTCTGACGCGACCATTTCAAAGGAAAGTGCAAGTTGATTGCACGTGATTGCAACAATCACCCACCCTAGTCTCCAACTAGTGTTTCCCTTGTACAGCAACCGTGTGTGAAAAGTGGTCAAGAAAGAGATGCTGAAAAGCATGTTCATGCAAACATCGTCGGGTCTGCAGTAGTATTGTCACCTGTGAGGTAGGAGGACCCAGGCGCGGAACTCCCAGTGCAAACCGTGCGTTTATTTACAGTGAAAATAACAATCACTCCTCAGTGCGTTCCCGACTCCCGTGACGTGTCCTCTTCCAGTGTCAGTGTTCCTTGTCCCCACTCCTCAGTGTCTGAGCACCCCGTGCTCGCTGACCTCTCGTCTCCACGCTTCTCCTGGGGAGATAACAAACAGGCAGCCGTAAGACACACGCAATGCGGCAGACTAACCTTACTGACTGGACGAGAGACTAACGTGAAGTCACGCAATGATCCAGCGTCGGAGAGAGCTCCACCACACTCTTACGTAGCTCCTCCGACGGGGCTTCATCAGCTGTGTGATTGTCTTCAGGTGTGGCCAACCACCTACCAGGCCTGAAGGTGCTTGTAAACAGGTGCTCACACACACACACACACACACACACACACACACACACACACACACACACACACACACACACACACACCTGCAAGCAGGGAGAACGAGGGACACCAAGAACACATATAATAACATAATACAAGTCCATCGCTGCTCAGGGACCCTGGATGGCTCAGAGCCAGGTCCCTGACAGGTATGCTTACAATGGGACTTCTGCTCCTGAACCTCTGCGCACAGCGTCTGTAGATCGGTGCTGTACGAAGTCACTTTCATCTTTAAACAGGACTGTAAGCTGTCGTCTGTGAGGCGTGAGTGGTGTTTGTTTTTAACATAGTTCATGGTGTAGAGTAGCTGCTCACATACGTATGTGGATCCAAAGATTGACAAGGCCACTCTCGTCAGAAGTAAATCCAAATAAATCTGCCCGAGCATCATTAAATGTTCTATTTTCTTCGCATATTTTTCTTTTCTTACAATTCTCCATACTTGGCCACCGGTTGAAAGTCTCGATAAATGCATGGCCTTTTGGCGGATATACCAGCTTCCACGAATGTGACGCTTATTTAATAAAACACTTAAAATAATAAAATCATAATAATCTTCCAATTTAGAACTACAAGTTATAAAAAGAACTAACACAAGTAAAATACACTTCAGTTAAATAGTTATAATGTATTTTCCCAAGCCACGCGGAGCCGCAGTATAAGGATGAGAGAGGCACGGGCTGCCGACCCCTGCTCTGGTGTGACTGTAGCCTAGTTCAGTGTTATGATATGATATGAAACTACAATAATGTAATGAGCAATGAGTGTTGATTTAATGCAGTTTTAACAGAACATAACATGTATGAAATCATTTACAAGTTTTCCAAGTAATGGAAATGTTTAATTTAATTCACATTTTATTTCAAAGTAACTAGAGTCTGTTGAGACTCAATTATATTCCTGTTGTTTAATTGTCTTGATATGCTCAGTGTTGGGAAGGTTACTTTGAAAATGTATTCCACTAAAAATTACAGAATACATGGTCAAAAATGTAGTTTGTAACATATTCCATTAAGTTACTTAATGAGTGAGTAACGTATTCTGAATACTTTGGATTACTTCATATATTGTCGTGCTTTTTACAACTACATGAATGTACTATTGCTGTGTGATTACTATTGTTAAGGCTACTCACCACCAAGCTAACATTGTTAGCTGAGGTTAGTTCATCGACTGCAGACTGTTAGACTTGGTGGCGTAACAGTAGGTGGACATTAGGTAAGGCTGCACTTTTTGCAGCGATCTCATACAGAAAACTGTTTCTGTATCAGTAATATGTTTTCTTTCTGTCTGCTTTCAGAACTGCACATGATTATTTGCAGCTAGCAGGTTGTAATGCTGCCTTCATTAATAGTAATAAATCACACAGCAGTAGTACATCCAAGATACCGAAGTGGCACGTAACCCAGGTAGTTACTACAACTAAAACAAGCTAGCTGCAGTAGGCTAATGTTAACTTTTTCTTTTTAAAGAGCTTACTTCCAGATGTTTCTTTAGGCTGGAGGTGGAGTTTTCTGACACTGAGGAGCTTGGTTGCTGGCAAACAGAGTTTGCATTGCATGGTCAGGTTCCTGGTGAGACCCTCACATTGCGTGTTTTGTTTGGGTTTTCGGCAATTTGTGGAATTACCAAAATTAGAGAGGGGATAGCCTAACATAAGAAACAGGAAAAGACCACAATGTAATCCATTTATTTCAATAAAGTAACTGTATTCTAATTATCACCTATTTAAGCAGTAACTCTAACGGAATACAGTTATTCATATTTTGTATTTTAAATAAGTAACGCATGTATTCCATTACTCCCCAACACTGGATATGCCCAATAATAGGAGAGAGGACACAATAGACAGACCAGTCCAGCTAGTACATTTAAAGTATGACTCACTGGATCAAAAAAGCCCTCTTTCACCCATCACTGAATGGTACATAAAGGCCAGCTTTCAATATGAGCTGTAGGTTTTTACTGGATCTGAAAGGCTGTCTATTGTCACACTGCAGAATACATTGGTGGACTAAGCTTCATAATGTAGCCTGCTGAAAACCACTGTGCACATTTAATATTTTATTCTGTCAGTCTTTCTTTTTTCTTTCTTTCTTTATAGCAAAGTAGCATAAACTGTTGATGAAAATGGACCAAAAAAGATCAGTAAAAAGAAACTGGGTCATTTTTTTGAATGATGAGTTATTCTTAAAACTTTTATGTCTCAACAGTCAGATTAGATGACTGTTGGGACTAAATATCTTGGGAGAGTTTATAATATAATTATATTATAGAACCATGTAGCTCTATATTTCGCAATCGTGAATGTTACAAATGAGCTGAAGATCATAAAACTAGAAAAATCATTCAAAGAGAAAATATCAACGATCAGACAATCCCCTGTGTGCAAATGTTACACCCCTGAAAACAGGGGGAAAAGAATCACGAGAGTGATTATGACTTGCGTCTCTCATGCAGTAGTTTATTGCAGTGAGGAGAACGCGCGAAAGCCCCCTAGTGGAGAATAGAGACACTACTAATCGATCCCAGAAAAGGCTTACTAGCCGATCACTGATGTATAGATTGCAGTTCTCTTAAGTAACATGAAAGCCATTAATATAACATGAAAAATAATAAACTCTTAACCATTTTCTTACCATATTTACATTATTTTCGTCCTTATATCAACTGATATGAATTAGTATTAACTAAACAGTTTTATATGCAATAGTCATTCAACCTGTCACACTCTCCCCCACTCAAAAAATGTCGTCCCGACATTATACCAACAAGATGCTTTTCAGTCTATATTCTCTTGTAGTCAGGACATCAACAGCAGGGTGAACCAATGTCCTTAATTATGTGGGTTTAACACCTGTTTCACCACAGTCCATCACTGGTGACTGAAGACAAAGTCTATAACCAGTCCATATGTGAGTCTTCACAAAGTCTATTGTCTATGGTTATAATCCACAGATGGGGAAAAGTTCATGTCTTTTTCTTGATGACAGTCTTTAAGTACAGTTCTCAAGTCATCAGTGGAAAAGTGTCAACTTACATTTGCTGGAGTCCATACAAACCAATGGGCTGGGTGCAGTATGACTGCACAGCTAGAAACCATGGAACCAGGCCCGGGTACACAGGAAGCAGTTGCGGTGCTGGCTGAACACTGTAGCAAGATGGGGTGCCCAGTTGGTCATACGTCATCCGTCTTGGCGGGTGTCTCTTTCGCTGTGGCCGCTGAGGTGTCTCCATCTCAAGTCTCTCGAGTACCACAGGTGGAGGAGGGGCAGGTATGTCACCTGCAGCGGGCTCTGCCTCCTCACAAGTTGTCTCCACGGCAGCTGGGTCAGGCGCCTCCAGATGGTCTCCAGCAAGAGGCTCTGGTGTTGGTGCAAGAGCAGGGACTGAAGCTGCGGGCTGAGACGTTGCTGTGAGACGTTCTTGTTCTGATGGCTGGGACACAGGTTGAGGTGGTGCGTAATGACAGCGGTATTCATCAACACTGCCCTCATCATCAGAGTCTGGCACAACAGCGACAGGTTTATCAGTCTTTTTCTGTTCATGTCTTGTACGATTATCGTTTTCAGGCACTTATTCAAAAGGTAAGTGGTCACATGACATAAACAAGTTTCTGTGAAGCACTCTAGAGCGCCCTCTGCCTCTCTCCGGTCTTACCTCATAGATAGGGAGGTCAGGCCCCATTTGTCTGACTACTGTGTGAACAGTGTCCTCCCAATAGTCTCTCAGTTTCCCTGGGCCTCCTCTAGGTGTCAGGTTTTTGACCAGAACTCTCTCGCCAGGTTGTAACACAGAACTCCTTACTTTTGTGTCGTAGTGTCTTTTGCCCTTTTCAGCAGCTTTCTTTGCATTCTCATTTGCTATAGAGTATGCTTGTTCCATGCCCTTTCTCCATTTTTCAACATAGTCTCTGTGGTCACTAAAATCTGTTTCTGAGTACAGTCCAAAGAGCATATCTACTGGTAGCCTGGGTGACCGTCCAAACAGTAGGTAAAATGGGGAGTAGCCAGTGACTTCACAACGTGTGCAATTATATGCATACATTAGCTTGTTGATAGATTCCTTCCAGTTTGACTTTTGTGTTTCAGTTAGCGTTCTAAGCATTTGCAACAATGTCCTGTTCATACGTTCAACTTGACCGTTCCCCATTGGGTGATAGGGTGTTGTCCTAGAACCGGCCATGCCACACAGTTTCTTGAGCTGACTGAATAGCTGATTTTCAAATTCACCTCCTTGGTCATGGTGAATGCGACAGGGGAAGCCAAACTTTAGGGCATAGTCATTGAATATCAGGTTTGCAGCAGTTTTGCCTGACTTTGAGGTGGTGGCATAGGCTTGGGCAAAACGTGTGAAGTGGTCAGTTATCACTAGAATATATTCATAACCGCCTTTGCATTTTTCAAGATGGAGAAAGTCTATACACACCAGCTCAAAGGGCTGCGTAGTTACAATGTTTGTTAAAGGAGCTCTTGTTTCATGGCTGGGCTTTTTCTGCTTTACACAGGAACAAACGTTGGTCACATAATGCTCGATGTCTGCCTGCATGTGTGGCCAAAAGAAGCGTTCACGTATCAAAGACACTGTGCGATCAACACCTTGATGGCCCATATTATTGTGCAGCTCTTCAAGTACAGTCTTTTTGAACTGATCTGGCAGGACTAGCTGTTTCCGGGCAGAAGTGAGTCTGTACAAGATGCCATTGTTATCTAGTCTTAACTTGCCCCACTCTCTGAACAAACATTTTGTCTTAGGGTCAAATGTTCTTAGCTCTTTGGGCAGTGGTTTTGAATCTGTCTGTTTACACTGTAATACAGGGCTTATAACAGGATCAGACTTTTGCGCTTCATTAAGCTGTTCTTTTGGTATGGGTGTGAATGTTGCTTCTGCTGGCTCACCGTCTGCTGTGACTGACATTGCTGCAGCTGAGAGTGTCCATGCAGCAGGTGTGTCTTTCTGTACCTCAATGGCCTGGATAGCAGCTGCAATAGTGTCCGGTGGCACTTCCTCAGAGCAGTCTCTCATCAAGGTTTCGACATCAAGTGGCATTCTTGATAAAGCATCTGCATCACTGTTTTCCTTCCCTGGTTTGTACTTAATGGTGAAGTGAAAATCAGCGAGCTCAGCGACCCATCTTGATGTGGTGGCATTCAGTTTGGCTGTTGACAGAATGTACGTTAGCGGGTTGTTATCGCTGTAGACAGTAAATGTTGGGGCATAGTACAAATAGTCTCTGAATTTGTCAGTGATAGCCCACTTCAATGCTAAAAATTCTAGTTTTCCTGCATGGAAGTGGTAGTTTTTTTCAGCCGCTGTTAGAGTACGGGAGCCATAAGCAATAACTCGCAGCTTACCATCTTGTCTCTGGTACAACACTGCGCCTAGCCCTTTGTGTGAGGCGTCTGTGTGTACGATGAACGGCTGTGTGAAATCTGGGAACCCCAGCACTGGTGGGTGGAGCAAACAGTCTATTAGTTCCTCAAGCGCACGTTGATGCTGGTCAGTCCACACGATTTGTTTTGAGGAGGGCACAACTTGACTGGCTCTCTTTGGTCTTGCCCTTGTCCCTTTTGTGGTGTCTGAGTTCTCTGTGGTTTTGTCAGCTTTTAACAGTTCATACAAACAACCTGCTTTTCTGGAGAAGTCTTTTATGTATTGTCTGTAGTAGGAGAGAAGGCCTAACATTTTTCTGAGCTGACCAACATTTTGTGGTTTTATACCTTTGAGTGCTTTGACTGCTTCAAAATCTGCAGGATCCACTTTACTGCCCTCTGCAGACACTATTCTGCCCAAATAGCGCACCTCAGACTTAAACATGTCACACTTACTTGGCTTAAGCTTTATACCAAAGCCTCTCAATCTCTGGAGCACTTTTCTCACGTCCTCCAAGTGATCTTTGAACGTTTTGCTGTAAACTAATGTGTCATCCAGATAGGGGATGCAGATGTTGTCGCGCAGCCCATCCAGGCACTCTTCCATACAGCGCTGAAATGCTGCAGGGGCATTCATAAGTCCAAAGGGGATGCGAATCCACTCATATAATCCCCAGGGGGTCACAAAAGCAGTGAGTGGACGACTTTCTTCTGACATGAACCCCTGGTGGTACGCTTCCCCCTGATCTAAAAGCGAAAACCAGGAGTTTCCACCCAAACTGTCCATAATGTCCTGGACGCGTGGGATGGGCTGGCGATCAGGATGGGTTTTCCGATTCAGGTCTCTGTAGTCTATGCACAGTCTTAAAGTACCATCTTTTTTTCTAACACAAACAACTGGTGAGGAGTATGACGAGTCTGACTTCCTGACCCAGCCTTGTGCTATTAAATCATGCAGGTAACTTTTCATCTCTTGGTAGAGCGGCCGTGGCACAGACAGGTATGTGCGTTTGACTGGTTCGTAGTCTTTGAGTGATATGGTCATTTTCAGTTTTTCAATACAGCCTATATCATTGTCTGTTTTAGAGAAAGACTGGCATTCCTCTCTGAGCATCTGTTTTGCTAATACTCTCTGCTCTTCACCCAGGTGGCTAAGATCTACAGGTGGGTCCCACTCTTCACTAGCGCTACACTGGGCTTGTGTATTTGTCTGGTTAACAGTAGCTACAGATGTGGCTTTTTCAAACACCTGGGCAGGTAAAACAGCTGTAATAGTCTGAACCGAGCCAACTAATGTACGGCCTGGAATGACAATTTCATGGTCAGTTGGGTTAGAAACACCTACTGTTATGACGGGTAAAGTACCCTTCTTAACTTTAACCAAAGTGTCAAAAAACTCAAGATCGTCTGGCCACTGGGGGTTTAAGTCTGGCTCAAATATCATGACCATGTCTTGTTTAAATGGTCCTGCTGCTATACGACCCTCAACATGCATGTGGCTTTTTTTAGGTACAGTAATACAGTTTTTCTTTGTCATCACTTTGTACTCGTCAACTGCATCTGCACTAACAGCCTGTATAAAAGCTTTCACCTTGTGTCTTTTGAGGCTGGGAAATGCTTTTCTCACTGTGCTGTACAGTTTAGCTTGGTCAGTCTTATTCACAATGTATTCAATTACATTGTAGCCTATAATAGGGCATGTGAGCTGAAAACCTTTCATTACCAACATGGGGATGGTCAATTTCTCAGTTTGTTCCGTTCCGGAAACAAGTTGGAAGGTTGTCTCAACCCACCCAAGATATGGCATGTTGGTCCCATTTGCTGCAGTCAGGGTGAGTTCAGATGTGTCCATAATATCTGCTACATCTCTCAGCTCTGTGTGTGGCAGATAGTCCTTTTTCCACTTCTCATCGATGATTGATACCTGTGAGCCTGAGTCCCATAGAGCTTGAAGCCTGTGGCCGTCCAGGAAACACTCAACCAGACACTGCCTGCCCACCAGAGATGTGACTTTGTGAGGGGAATAATTTACATGAGCTGGCGACAGTGGTACCTGGACAGTCTCATTTTCTTTCTTAGTCTTTAAGCCAGTGCATTGTCTCTTATGTTGTCTCCAGTGTTGTTTCTGGCATGTTCTTGAACAATAAAGTGCGTTTTTACATGCTGAACACTGTCTCATGCCTGACTTTTCTTGTTTACAGTTGGAGCAATGTTGGGACTTGTGGATGATGGGCATGGTTAACACTCGTCCCTCGGTGGTAACCATTGCTGGTTTAAATGTTTCTCTTTATATGGTCTCATACCTCTGCTTCTACATCCAGCCTGAAAGTGTTCTCTACTCCCACAGAGGTAGCAGTGGGTGCAGCGCTCGTTGACTCCATTCTGCTGGCAGATGTGGCACCTCCTCTCACGGCGGGCTGGACTACCTGTGTAGTGCTGTACAGGATACTGAGGGGGTGGTGGCCTTTGACGGGGGCCCTGGAAGCTATAATACTGCTGGTCCCTATCATACTGCATAACTGGTGGTGGGGCATATGACTGAGGACCAGCCACCGGCTGTTGTAGAGTCTCTTTAATCTGAGCTATCTCTGCACTGAGACCTTTCAGGGAGGCTACACCTGTCTTAAGCTCCGCTAACTCAGTTAAAAGCTCGGGTGGTATCTTAGCTTTAACTTCTTTCACAGGGTTCTTAGCTGGTGACACATCATCTGACTGCACTGCACTCACACTTGTAGCAGTCTGTGATGCTAAACATCTCTTCTTGTTTTTCCTTTCTGCCTCATTGGCACAAGCCATATTTAACCTCTCTAACAGGAGTTCATCAGGTGTCTTAGAGTCTAACAGGAGTGGCTGCATATCTATCCTGACACTGTCACTCTGGAAGCCTGTGAGTATGGTGTGCAAACACATACGCTGAACTAAAGCTGGGTCGTATTTGAGTCCTGACTCAGATTCTTGGGAAGCAAATAAGACTTTCTGCTTTAGATCTAAAACTCTCATCAGGAAGCTTTGAGCAGTCTCTTTTGGGGTCTGTACCTCAGAGGCAAGTTGTTTATACAGTTCGGTGGTGCTCTTCTCCTGGAAATGGGAGCGCAGTATGCGGCGTAGAGTCGGAAGGGTGAGTTGAGCTTTTCCCTCCAAATAGCTGCGTAGTTGTAGACCTGGCAAGATAGCTCTGATGACAGCATCTACAATGTCAAGCTCTGAGTAACCTCTGCTCAGTCCATTTTCGATCTGGTGAGCAAGACTGGGAAATGTCAGTTTGTCTTTTTGACCTGGTTCGCCAATCTGAATAGAATAGAATAGAATAGAATAGAATAGAATTCAACTTTATTGTCATTTCACATGCACAGGTACAGGGCAACGAAATGCAGTTTGCATCCATCCAGAAGTGCTTTAGTGATATAGATATATTACAATATATATTAGCAATAATATAGACATGTGAGTATATTACAGAAATGGGTCTATTATGGTATGTTATAATGTACACGGTATGAAGTATGTTGTGAATATTCTCTAACTATAAGTATGTACAGGCTGTAGTGAGTACAAGCTATGTACAGGATATGAACAGGATATAAATATGAAAAACTATACAGAATATGAAATAAATAACTTTACAGAATCTGGGATATACAGCTATACAGAAATGGGAACTATGCAAGTTGTAAACAGTTGTAGGATTAAAGATTATCGTATGTACAGAATGATTATTTACACAGAGCTATACAGTAGTGCAGTTAAGATAAGTGAGGGTGTAGATAGTTTCTACAGAGGCTATAAAGTGCTAGTGGTTGTGAGTGGTGGTTCAGTCCATGTTATTATTGTGTGTTTGAGGGTACAGTTGTCCATTGTGGGTGTGTGTATGTTCAGTCCATGAGTTAACATGGGTCAGATGTCAGGAGGCAGAGTTCAGGAGTCTGACAGCTGTGGGGAAGAAGCTGTTCCGGTACCTGGTGGTCTTAGTCCGGAGGCTCCTGTAGCGCCTCCCAGAGGGCAGGAGGGTGAAGAGTCCATGTGATGGGTGACTGGGGTCTTTGATGATTTTCCCAGCCCTTTTCAGACACCGCTTCCTGTAGACAGGACACGTGCAAGGCTGATAACGCTTAGTTTCATTTACCATCTGGTATTAAGACAGCCCGTGAAACATCTGCTTACATCTAGTTGTGTAAATCCACAAAGAGCACGTCGGAGCAGCACCACAGGTCAGCTGACCACAGCCTGTAATATTGACTGGAGCTCACAACAGCAATGACTCATTTTCCTGTTTAGGTGTGGAGGCCCCGTCCGCAACGTAGCAACAGACAATAGATTTACATATGTGCTACATATGTGAGTAAAGTCAGTACATTCTTACTAGAAAATAAAGTTTGTTTTGAACATAATTACCTCATAGGATGGAATTCAAGACAGAAGGTGATTTATAGGAATTTAATATTTCTTTCATTTCTTAATAACTGCACAACAATTGTTGCCTTCTCACTGAGCTTCTTGTTGATGGTCTGGTCCGTGTGCACCTGGTAGAGCATCAATCACTGTGGACACTAGTGAGCGTAGCATGCTTCTTCATGTTGGGTAAACATATTTAAGTCTTATTTTATTCTTTTTTAAGTAAAATTGCAAACATTTTATAGGAGGAAGCTGAACACAAGGATTTAGCCTCCATTAGAAAAACAAAATGCTTCCAGCCTCTGAGGAGGGGGTCAGTTTTTTCTGAGCCCATTCAAGTTGAAGGAGCCAACTGTGCCATCCTACTCTGGATCACTGCAAACACAAAGCTTTAGTGAGTCTCCTTTGACTTTCTCTTCACCCTCCTGCCCTCTGGGAGGCTCCTGTGGCGCCTCCCAGAGGGCAGGAGGGTGAAGAGTCCATGTGATGGGTGACTGGGGTCTTTGATGATTTTCCCAGCCCTTTTCAGACACCGCTTCCTGTAGATGTCTTTTATGGCAGGAAGTGGTGCTCCGGCGATGCGCTGGGCAGTTTTCACGACCCTCTGCAACGCCTTCCGGTCCGAGGCAGAGCAGTTCCCGTACCAGACTGTTATACAGTTGGTCAGGATGCTCTCGATGGTGCAGCGATAGAAGTTCACCAGGATGTCTGAGGACAGATGGTTCTTCCTCAGAGTCCTCAAGAAGAAGAGGCGCTGGTGAGCCTTCTTGACCAGCTTGGAGCAGTTGGTCATCCAGGTGAGATCCTCGGAGATGTGGACTCCCAGGAACTTGAAGCTGCTCACACGCTCTACAGCCGTCCCCTTAATGTGGATGGGTGGATGTGGGTCAGCATTCCTCCTGTAGTCCACGATGAGCTCCTTGGTCTTCTCGGTGTTAAGCAGCAGGTTGTTTCTGTCGCACCACTCAGCCAGACGATCCACCTCCTCCCTGTAGGCGGCCTCATCGTTGTCACTGATGAGGCCAATCACCGTGGTGTCATCTGCAAACTTAATGATGGTGTTGGAACCATCAGCAGGTCTGCAGTCGTGGGTGAAGAGGGAGTAGAGGAAAGGGCTCATCACACAGCCTTGTGGTACACCGGTGTTCATTGTGATGGTAGATGAGCAGTGGTTATCCAGCCGGACGTGTTGGGGGCGGTTGGTCAGGAAGTCCAGTAACCATTTGCAGATGAGGGAGCTGATGCCCAGGTCTGTCAGTTTCCTGATGAGTTGTGAGGGGTGGATTGTATTGAATGCTGAACTGAAGTCTATAAACAGCATTCTGGCGTAGGTGTTGTTGTTGTCCAGGTGTGAGAGGACAGAGTGCAGTGCGATGGAGACTGCATCCTCTGTGCTCCTGTTCTGGCGGTATGCGAATTGGTGGGGGTCCAGGGTGGGGGGGAGACAGGATTTGAAGTGTGCTAGGACCAGCTGCTCTAAGCACTTAGTGATGATGGGGGTGAGTGCTACTGGGCGGTAATCATTGAGGCAAGATGGGTTGGAGTTTTTGGGTATCGGGACGATGGAGGTGGATTTGAAGCAGGCCGGTACCACAGCGTGGGCCAAGGACAGGTTGAATATGTCTGTGAGCACTCCTGCAAGCTCCCCAGAACACGCTCTGAGAACACGCCCGGGGATGCCATCAGGGCCTGCAGCCTTGTGGACATTGATCCTGCTCAGCACCGCTCCTATATCTGGCCTGATATTTTGAAATCTTTCTGCCAGTAAGGGCTTGGTCGTTGGGGGGTACTTGACACAGATGAGTTAGGGACAAAGCGATTACCTTGGGAGTGAGAAATAACCGCTGTGTTAACTGCATTAGCTGTCTCTGTTACCAGTGAGGTTGCAGTATTTGGTTGCTCTCTGTGTCCTGAATCACCCTCTTCATTTGCATTTGGTTCAGTCTCAACAATTGTCTCTTTCATTATTTCAGCAATCTTATCATTAAGCAACAACAGTTCTGACATTCCTTCATCCTCAAGTACTGTTATACCTTCTCTCTCAATGTGTATTTGGATGTGTGTTAGCAGTGACAGTCGTGTTTTTCTGCTAACATCTATTTTCTCTGCAATGCCAAGGAACTCGCAGATTGACACTAGTTGGTCTTTGGACAGAGTGTGCATTTCACGCACAACCTCTTCTCGCAGCTCTTCCACCGAAGACATTGTGGCAGTAGGCTGGAAGAATTTTGCATGTACGGGTGACGCTGAGCGGAGTCGCTTTTGCAGCCCCTGATGATCTCTGGCTGGCCTCAGGAAACACAGCTACCAGTTCGCCTCGACAGCAACACTTTCCTCGCTGCAGTCTGCCTGGGTTGTAGTGGGGGGATTTAGCTGGCTTGGACTACGATGTGCAGATTGTGGACACCGGACATCTAAGCAGCTATCCCAGCGGTGCCTCCAAATGTTACACCCCTGAAAACAGGGGGAAAAGAATCACGAGAGTGATTATGACTTGCGTCTCTCATGCAGTAGTTTATTGCAGTCAAAATGAGCAGGAATGTTTCACATTCTGTACTGCTAAATGTCACATGGTGGAAGAAAAACACTAAATAATAAACCGAAATACTAAAGTGCTTACTATACATATACTTGAGCAGGTTTCCTGACAAAATGGCTGACAATCGCGGTGTTTTTAGCTCCTGCCGTTATCTTAATGGCCATTACACAGTACAAAACACAGCTCAAAACCGCCACGTATATGTGCACAAAACTGCAATGTAATGCTTTTAACGCTTACAAAACAATGAAGGATTACCTCTTAAATATCTTAACAGTGTACACATTGGAAATATATCAACTTTTAAACACTTTTACCTGAAAACAGGGGGAAAAGAATCACGAGAGTGATTATGACTTGCGTCTCTCATGCAGTAGTTTATTGCAGTGAGGAGAACGCGCGAAAGCCCCCTAGTGGAGAATAGAGACACTACTAATCGATCCCAGAAAAGGCTTACTAGCCGATCACTGATGTATAGATTGCAGTTCTCTTAAGTAACATGAAAGCCATTAATATAACATGAAAAATAATAAACTCTTAACCATTTTCTTACCATATTTACATTATTTTCGTCCTTATATCAACTGATATGAATTAGTATTAACTAAACAGTTTTATATGCAATAGTCATTCAACCTGTCACACTAGCAGCTGGTGACAGTGAGAAGAAAGACCTCACTTTTAACAGGAAGAGTCTTTCAACAGAACCGAGCTGAAGGGCTGTTAAGATGTGAGGGTTGTATAATCGGTTATTTGAATTCAGTTTAAAAATCAAAGCTTGAAGTGCTTCTTTAGCTCAGTGACCAGAGAGCAGCGGCCTGGGTTTGAGTCTGACTGAGGCCCTTTGCTGTGTGTCTCCCGCTTTCCTGTCCATCTCTTCACTGTCCAGAAATAGATAAATAAAAAAATAAAAGTCCCAGTTTAGTGCAATCAAAAGCAGTTTGCACTTGATTCAAAATACCATGAAATTTAGAATCAGCCATCGGTTTTCGGCTGGTGTGGGACAGATTCTGTATCATTTATTATTGTTCAACAGAAAATTATGGTTCTGAGGTTCAGGCTATTTGCATCTATGTGGGAAGCTCAGTAGTAGTATCTCAACGTTCTCCTTCAGCAAAGGTCTAGGTAAAGACGACATGACATACAGCCCTGCTCTGTTGTTTCTGTACTTTTTTGTGATCCTGATCCCATCTTTTGGAATAGTTCAGATGCTACGCACCACTTTGAAAAGAGAAGATTTTACTGAAATGTGATCACTGTTGACAGTAAACTATCTTTGTCTTCCCATCTCTCCATCTCTCTTTCCCTCGCTCTTGTTCTCCATCTCTTTCAGACAACTATCATTTCTGAATTATATTTTACGGCTCATTAAGCATCTATATTGGTCCAACGTGGAGACAAAAGCAGAGGAATGGAGGAAGGATTGATGAAAAGAAAGGCGAAATACTGACAATGAGACCAGAAGATGAACAGCCTTTCCCTAAAAATATACAAAGTACTCACTTAAACAAAAAGATGTTTTTAATTAGCACCAATTAAGGGCATACACATGTCATATAGTACACATTTAATATAATAATTGATACATCCAATAGCGCTTGTCAACACAGCAACAAAGAAAAAAGAATCTGTTTTTCAAAAATAACATTTGAGTCCACTCTAAATAGCAGCTCACCAGCCTGGATGCACCCATGCAAAAAATGCTAGACAAAGGTGGAGCAAATGTAGAAAAGCAGTTGAGTCTAATGTTGCCTTAAACAAAAATGACTGCTAGACTTTTTCTGCAGTGAGGAAGACAGCTTATTAATTTACCGCTAGTATCATACTGGTACTCTGTATCACCAGATACACAAAGTCAGCATCATCTCAGAACTGGAACCAGTTGGATTATTAATCCCTAAACACACTCATTGTGCTGCATATATCAGACAGTCAGGGAAACTTAATACAGCAAGAAGGTTTTATTCAGTTACCTGTTGACTTTACCGCATTTTAAGGCCGATTACGTCACAGCGACGTGACGAAGCCTGTCCTAATTCAAAGGCTGCTCGAAATGCGGCCCTCAAATGCGTCCTTCATTTCCCTGAAGTGTAGACTTTGTGGCCCAACATATCCCAGACTTCATAGCGCGGCGGTGGGTGTGGATAATTTTGCCGAAAAAAACGGTGGAAACGGAGCGGCCAAAGAGTAAACTTTAAAAAGTAAGTACTGAATATTATGTCACTTATTTATGTGCAAATGTTTAATAATGAAGAACATTAAAACATTGCTGTTGGCCACATGTCAGCAAAGTTATGTGACATTAGCGATGTTTGTACTTTCAGCGTTTACTTTGTTTTAAAGCCTTTACTTTATGCGCCGTTCGATAGTCGACCTTAATCTTACAGAGAATGTGATGATTTTGTGGATAATTAAAGTCAGTCATATATCCACAAACACAACAAGCTGAAAGTCAGTGATGCTGCTCGGTTTGCAGTCCTGAATATCACGGCACAAGCAGGATTCACTGCACTGTTAATGTGAGCTATGTTATATTGCTGCCTCTGTTCGGTGGTGTCGAGCCAAACGGACTGAAAATTGTTCTAAATTGTTCTTATTCTAAATACTTTGACTAACTATTAATTGTTGACATTAGTGTATTACTATAGAATAGTAATATTTTGTATATGAATCCATTTCAAAGCAGTTATGTGGTCTGTTTTTGAAGCACAAGTATTTTCCATTCAGTATATGCAGATAAATATCTCAACTTCCTATATGTTGGCAGGACTCATAGCTGGACTGGCCAGCGGCCCACCGGGCATTTGCCCGGTGGGCCGCTGGCGATTTTTTGTTTTTATGGGCCGATGGATTTTTTTTTTTTTAGGAAGGGTATATATAATGAAAGGTGTTGGATTGGCCAATTGGTCATGATCGACTCTGGGCTGGACCAATTACAGCCGAGGAGGCCGGATTCACCCGCCCCCTTGTTTAGCAATCACGTGATTTTCGCGCATTGCATGCCGGGAACTCGTGGCAAAACAATCCAAGTACCGCATCAAATGCAAGCATTTGCAGCACCGCAAAACGTTCATTCTCCGGTTCCAATACCTTCTTGTTTTTCTTTGCTGCACAAAAAAGGACAAAACAAAAGGAGAACAATGCCGGTCCGTACAAAGACTGACTCGACGAAAAGACAAAGAAAAGATACGAGGAAAAAATCAAAGGAGTGAAAGGGTCAGACCCTTACGAGCACACAGAGTGGACAAAAGACGTTAGCGTGCTGCCCAACTTTCACCACGCTCAGATTTATAATCATACGGTTCTTGGAGTGAGTGCACACACTCATGAAGTTTAGTAACTTCAGGTCACTGCAACAAGCCCAGGTACAGTTTACCGATGGATGGGTGCAGGACCTTGAAATGCACCGCGTAGCACGACAGACCATCGTACGAACAAAGGTACGTTTACCAGTCTCACAAATCATCGTCATAAATACACATTCGTTAACCGTTTATTAATATAACCTTTGAACTCAACGGTAATTAATTAGTAGTGGAAATAATTTCTGGTAGCATTACAGAAATGTAGCAGTGACAATAATATTGTATGTTGTAATCGCACTGGGCAATAGCTGGGTTGCGGTCACGTGGTTCTGATGACGTGCGGAGGCAGCGCGATTTTTGAGTGGAGGGCGGAAGTAAACATGGAGGACACTGTGGAGAGTCAGGAGAGCAGCTATTGTGCAACTTTAGACCCCGTTTCTCGGGAGAGATATAAACAGATAGTTAAAAAATATATCGGACGTGATCCGTATTCTTTGAAAATGTCCGAATACACCACAGAAGTAAAGGATTTGCCTACTATCGAGGCTGTGGATATCACCAACTACTTGGTCCTCCAGACTTCTTACTACACTAGGCAGCAAATGAAAGCTTTCAAGAGTCTGGAGGCGTACAATTTTTTTGTCAGCGGGTGGGTCCACAACCTTGGAACAAAACGTCTCCGTGATGGATACAGTTTGGTGTTTGCAAGGGTGAGTGTTTGTTCTTATATTGCTTTATCTTAAACACGCTAACAGTTAGCGGTAGCGGCTTTAACGTCAACAAACATGCCACATCCTTAGGACTTCGTTAGAGTGACAGTTGTTTGTTTCAAGGTAAACCATTCTCAGAGGTCTAACGAGACACCTCTGAAGACTTGGGTAATTGCAAAGGAGGATGGAGAAGTGATTGCAGCTCATTGCAATTGTATGGCAGGGTTAGTAGCCTAATTAAGTAGGCTCAAATCCGGGCTCTCAGCCGTCTGTTGCATATCCAAAATCGCCTCTGCACATCGATGCTGTTCTGCCTTAAGCTTCATTCTTTTCTCTCGTTTGAGAACTGATTCCGATCTGGGTTTTCGTTCGTAGCCGAGATTGACCGTCGGAGCCCAGTCCTCCGACTCTTCGTCATCCAAAGCACTTGGGCAGCCTATAGTCCCAATCAAGTCAATATTAGACTACTAACTTAAAAGCACTAAGTAAACGAGAATTTAACGACAACCTAATGCTAATAAGTTCGTTTGCAAACATAACATTACCTCTGACGAAGTGGTCGCTGCAGACACGGGCATTGGCAGACTCTGCTCCTCCCGACTGTAAACGTAAATTTAAAATCCATTTTTTCCTACGTTTTTCGGTTAGAATTTTCCATTTTTCTCCTCTTCGTTGGGCTATTTTTGGTACCCTAAAATACCGTTTATCAGTTTCTCGGGTCGACCTACTGGAGCATCCGTAAACACAACAGCACATAGGCATTTTGCGTACTGTCTGTCTGTGATTTTGCGCTTATCTTTTTCACTTCCGACCGCCAGTCAAATTTCGCGCTTTACGTCGACGTCACGTCTACGTCAAATGAAACCTAGCTATTAGTGATACAAAACAACTGTTTTATCCTGTGAATAAAAGTATATGTTTTTGTCAATGTACCAGAATAACAGAAGCGAAACACAATATTGTGTCAGGACAATTCACTATTTATGCACAATAAATAAAGGAGCATAGCGCGACAATTTCTGTTCAGCGCCAGACTTGCTTGTAACCTATATCATCAATTATGTTAAGAAAAATGACGTCTTAACGACTACAAAACTCTGACCTTTGTGGGAATGCTTGGAGCAGACTAACATGTGAGCTGGAGGGTTCTGAGACGTTATATTTGGTATATCTAGACCATCCGTCGGCTCTTACTTCGGAAACATGGCTCGAACAATTTCTCTTCAACGACGTAATCCGATAACAACCGATCTCTTTACCCGTCGGCTTCCCGTGGCTGTCATGCGACCGGCTATTGCAGTTAATAATACAACAGCTTCTTGCCATTTTTTGGGTTTCTTTTTTATCGCTGTGTAACTGAGTTCAATTGAAAGCCTGCGTGCGCTAGTACCTCTTGCCACAAGTTCCCAGAATCCTTTGCGGTTTTACCCCTGAATGACGTCACATTTATCCTGGTGGGCCGGTCTCTAGTCAAAATGCCCGGGCCGATTTTTTGTCCCAGTCCAGCCTTGGCAGGACTTGTAAAGACTAATACACAAAAATAATGCACAATACGTCCGAGATGTTTGTAGGCAGGTATGCAGAGTTGACATTTTTCCAGGTCTATTCTTGTCAGTTTAGACAACAATGATATCTCAAAAATATCTGTAAAAGACCTGGTGTCCAATGTTGTCTGTATCTGTAATGAATACGATGATATTACTGCCTTGTATAGGCCTGTATTTTAGTGCTTTTATTCCAGAGTCAATTATGGCAAGTTATCCAGGTCCTGAAGCAGCAAAGCAGACCCAGATCATCACACGGTCACCACCATGTTTGACTCTAGGTATGATGTTCTATTTATGAAATACTGTGTTAGTTTTATGTGGGACAAGCCTACTAAAAGGTTCAACACTTGTCTCATCAGCATGTGGATATTTTCTAGTACTGGGAATCAAAATCAAAATGTTTTTTTTTTTTTTTTTAAATATATGCCTGTGTGTTCTTTTTGGTCAGCAATGCTTTTTACTTTGGCGCTCTCCCATTTATATTGTAAATCTGACCTTAACTGAGACAAATGAGGCCTACAGTGCCTTTGATGTTGTTCAAGGATCCTTTGTAACCTCCTAGATGAGTCATTGATGTGCTGCTCTTGAAGTCATTTTGAATAGCTGGACACTCCTCGGAAGGTTCACCACTGTTTAAAGTTTTCTCAGTTTGTGGACAGTGGTTCACTCTGTCGTTCTCTGCAGTCCAAAAGCCTTAGAAATGGCTTTTTCAACTCTTTCCAGACTCATAGATGTCAAGGATTTTGTTTCTGAACTGTTCTTTATATTGTGGCATGAAGTGTTGCTTTTTGAGATCTTTTGGCCCACTTCACTTTGTCAGACAGGTTCTATTTAAGTGATTTTTAAAGAAATGACTGATCCAAACCAACTACTAGGTGTACGTTACAAGTTTGAGCTAAAAACATCCCATAGCAACATATGCTTTGCATTCTCAATGCAGAAATGTACTTTAGATGTGCAAAGGGTCTGTGCGGGCCAGCAACTAACCATAAAATGAACAGAAATTCTTCAAAGGTCCAGAACACAGCACCTTCTTTAGTTCAGTTCAATTGTATTTTATTTATATAGCACCAAATAACAACAACAATTGCCTCAAGGCACTCCCTGTATTCAAATTTGTAGCTCCCACTTCAGACAATTCTGGCTAATAAGAGCACTGAGAACAATCTCACTCTGATTTTTCTGTGTAAAATAAACTAAAGCAGAGGGAAAAACTACAAGTTTTAACCCTCTCAGGCTCAAATTAAACTTTTTGTTGCTAATGCACAACCAAGTCCTGCAGTGGTACTTCTGAGTAAAAAAACCTCATAAAATATGTATGTGGGGTAATCAGGTTGTTAGTTTTTAACTGTTGCAAATCGGCAACGCCTGCCTCGAGAGGGTTAAAAAATCATCAACTGATTTGGACCAGAGTAAATGGGTGTGAAAATGCCCTTAGTCACATTTAATATGAGAGTCCATCACTGCTTCCGCATATATGAAAGAAAATATTGAATAGGCAAGTTAACTCGTTAAACAATATGTAAATTGATATTTTAAATTGATGTTCCCAAAGCCAAAATTACAGCTGTGTTCATAAATAACCCTCCTCACTTTATCACACGGATGATGTTGCCATTGGACGAGAGGCCTGATTGCGGCTGACTCTCCATCATGATGTTTCTCCTCCTTGGTTACATTTTCCACCTCTGTAGGTCCTTCCAGCCACAAGGTCATACTGTGTTTTAATTGTGGTGCCCCTCATGCCCCAATCCCCACCCCCACCACCGCATTCCACTAACAACCCCACCCCCCTTTGCCCAAATGATGAACGACTGCACCTTGTGAAAAGGACCCTCTCCAATAAACAAGCTTATCTCTATCCCCTCTCTCTCTCTCTCTCTGCTGCCTGTGAATAATGAGCTCTGGGTATCACTGTTAATCACCATAATTGTTAATGTTAAGAGAGGGCTGGTTGCTAGTTGCCCAACGCCCCATGCTTTTATTGATTTCATTTTTTTTTTAACGTTAAAATGCTGCATACCTTTGTCAGAGTGGTGGGTAATCCACCACCCCTACCACCGCCAACCTTACCACCCTTGCCCCAGAGAGAAGCTAATTAGTTATTTAGTAGCTTTGTGTGTGATGGTGTGTATGTAGGATGACAGAGCAGAACTAAAGCCTGTTATCAGTAGCCTGATAAAGGGAATTGGTTGTCCCATAGTAGCTGTGAGAGACTATGGCTGATAGCAGTGTTGCTATTATAGAGAGGACAGGCACACACGCATCTTTACACATACTAGAGGAAACATACACATGTAAATACACTCGAGCTTATAAACACATGGACTTCTTAAAGCCCTTCAGCACTGTTTACAGACAAGGTTACTTTTCCTGAGGGCATTGACATTGGCTAAAATACCACATATCACACACACACACACACACACACACACACACACACACACACACACACACACACACGCGTGCGCACAATACATTTGCCAAAAGTATTTGCTTATCTGCCTTCACATGCGTATAAACGACATCCCATTCTTAATACATGGGGTTTAATTTGATGTTGATGGCCGCCCCCCCTTTGCAGCTTTAACATTTTCAAATCTTCAGGGAAAGCTTTCCACAAGGTTTAGGAGTGTGTTTATGGGATTTTTAAAATGTTTTAATTTATTGATTGATTTTTTTTCTTTTTTTTTGCACTGTAGCAATCAAAATTATTGTCTGAAGGCCAATAAAATACCCAACTGATTTTATGTTCCCAAGTGGATCATATTGGTCCACTTGATTGATCTTTATCCTTTATTTATGTATTTATTTTCCAAATTTTTAAGCTAAGTAAACAAAAAAACAATGCATGCCCACAATGTATAGTAGGCATGCATATATACCAGAGATGGGCAGTAACGCGTTACTTGTAACGCGTTACTGTAATCTGATTACTTTTTTCAAGTAACGAGTAAAGTAAGGGATTACTATTGCAAAATCGGTAATTAGATTACCGTTACTTTCCCGTAGGAACGCTGCGTTACTGCGTTACTAAAACCGTGATTTTTTTTTGCGAGAATGTCTCATGACAGTGACGTAAGCAAGTGCGACGTTGGTGACAGCAGCTGTGTGCAGATCAACAGTGGATAATATATCGAGTGCGGGAGAGAGTATGAGCGTGCAGCGTTTAAAGCGTGGAAGTACTGACCTTACTTTGAGTTTGATTCCATAAAAAGTGACAAAAACATTAGCGTCCATCGTGCGTGGGAAGAAAACTTCTTTTTACAGCGAAAAAAACCCCTAAACTTCCGAGCAAGCACCGAGTAGCTACGACGTGATGGGAAACTCACAGAGACACTCGCGCGGATTCTTCAACTGACCGCAGCACACCTGCACCAGGGTAACCCTCCGCCTACCCTGCTCCTGCTTTACAGGTGAAAATAGAGCAACAGGGCCGCTGAGTCTTTGACTTTATTTATTTTCTGCTGTGTTTTACTTGCATCTGTTTGAAAGAGTGAGTGAAAACACAAAAAATATTTTATTTTATGTGCTGGAATGTGTAGAAAATAGGTTTAAATGTTAAACTAATTTATTCAAGTCAGAGAATAGTGCATATAATTAAATGTTTTGCTTGATGCATAAAGTTAAAAGATTAAAACTGATAAAACAAGTTTTAAAAAGAGACTTTTCCATTTGATTACATTTTGTATGATGGATTATGTAGAAAAAGTAGAATTGGGCTGAAAGATCTATCACTTTATCACCTCTTCAGGTTGTAAATCGTGTTTTTAAAAAGTAACTAAGTAACTAAGTAATTAATTACTTTTGAAAATAAGTAATCAGTAAAGTAACGGGATTACTTTTTTGGGGGAGTAATCAGTAATTAGTTACTGATTACTTTTTTTCAAGTAACTTGACCAACACTGATATATACACACTAACACACACCCCATGTATAAAATAAAGGAACAGAGTGCTGAACAAAAAGGTACAATGCAGTGAGACAGTACGTTTGAAGTTTGTTACATCAGGGCTGCAGGCTGGAGTTTAGTCCAAAGATTCCAAATACAAGTCAGTTATCATCAGATAACATGGCTGCAGTAATGAGCTGTGTCCTCCTCAGTCTTAGGTAGTTTGACATCTGCATCTCCATTCTTACCCTTTTACAGCCTTGTATATGTAGGTTCCTTAGGCTTTTTAAATGAAATGAGTACAATTATATTTGTTCATCGTCAGTCATTTCTTTATATTTTAAAAACAACAAAAAATGTTCCTTACATCTTTTAATCTTAATCATAAAAGTAAGTTCCTCCAAAGCTAGGGATTTGGACAATGTAGATGCCAGGTTTTCAAATGTGGTCTACTAATGGATTTCCGTGATTTCCAGTCTACTGTAACAAGCAGTAGATTGTGGGTCTTTTTGTGAACTTTGTGAAAATCCCTAAGATACATAGTTTAGGACATGGATTCAACTTAACACTTGCAATGTGTGTACTTACATCTAAAATGTATTTCCAAAACCTTTGGATTTCTAAACATTCCCACAGGTAATGCATCAGTGTGCCCTCAGCCCTGCATTTAACACACGTGTCTGGGATATTAGAATCAAATTTGTTTCACAATGTTGGAGTGACATATATTCTCATTAGCCATTTATACTGGATTAGTTTAAACTGGGTGTTAATAGATTGTGTTTGGGTTTCAAGCAGGCTTTCTGTCATTTCTCTATTAATATTCCTCTTGAGCTCTGAGCCCTTGGCACTTCTCCAGCTTCTCGTGTTCCTTCTTCCTGATGTTGCTCTCATTCGGTATTGCTACGTCTATTACTACGGCCGTTTTCTTCTGTTTGTTCACCACCACTATGTCCGGTTGGTTAGCCACCACCATTTTGTCCGTTTGTATCTGGAGGTCCCACAGGATCTTAGCTCAGTCATTCTCCACCACCCTAGGGGGCATCTACCATTTCGACATTGGAGCCATACTTGGCACAGATGTTCCTGTACACTATGCCGGCCACTTGGTTATGGCGTTCCATGCATGCCCTGCCTGTTAGCATCTTGCACCCTGCTGTTATGTGCTGGATTGTCTCATCTTTACACAGCCTGCACCTGGGGTCTTGCCTGGTGTGATAGACCCCAGCCTCTATGGATCTTGTGCTCAGAGCTTGTTCCTGTGCTGCCATGATTAGTGCCTCTGTGCTGTCTTTCAGTCCAGCTTTGTCCAGCCACTGGTAGGATTTCTGGATGTCAGTCATGCTGATTTCTGGATGCTGGTGGTACATACCATGCAGGGGCCTATCCTGCCATGATGATTCCTCCTCTTTCTTGGGTTTCTGCTGCCTGAGGTATTCACTGAGCATGTCGTCCGTTGGGGCCATCTTCCTGATTTACTCCTGGATTTTCGTTGCCTCATCCTGGACTCTGTTACTGACACTCACCAGTTCCTGGTCTCCTTCCTTCCGCTTAGCGTACAGCCTCAGGATGCTGGACTTGGGGTGAAACCCTCCATGCATGGTAAGGAGCTTCCTTGTCTTGATGTCAGTGGCTTCTATCTCCTCCTTTGGCTAGCTTATTATCCCAGCAGGGTACCTGATCACGGGCAGGGCCTAGGTGTTGATGGCCCGGACCTTGTTCTTAGCGTTCAGCTGACTCCTCAGGACTTGCCTGACCCTCTGCAGGTACTTGGTGGTTGCAGCTTTCCTAGCAGCCTCTTCATGGTTCCCATTTGCCTGCGGGATCCCCAGGTACTTGTAACTGTCCTCTATGTCTGCAATGTTGCCTTCTGGTAGTTTGATCCCCTCAGTTCTGACTACCTTCCCTCTCTTTGTTATCATCCGACTACATTCCTCAAGCCCGAACGACATTCCGATGTCATTGCTGTATAGCCTGGTGGTGTGGATCAGTGAATCGATGTCTCGTTCACTCTTGGCATACAGCTTGATGTCATCCATGTACAGGAGGTGGCTGACAACTGCTCCGTTCCGTAGTCGGTATCCGTAGCCAGTCTTGTTAATGATCTCACTGAGGGGGTTCAGGCCTATGCAGAACAGCAGTGGGGACAGAGCATCTCCTTGGTAGATCCCGCACTTGATGCTGACTTGTGCTATGGGCTTGGAGTTGGCCTCTAGTGTTGTGCGCCACATCCCCATTGAGTTCCTGATGAAGGCTCTTAGCGTCCTGTTGATCTTATATAGTTCTAGGCATTCCAGTATACAGCTGTGGGGCATCGAGTCATAGGCCTTCTTGTAATCAATCCAGGCAGTGCACAGGTTGGTCAGCCTAGTCTTGAAATCCAAGGTGACTGCT
This sequence comes from Copadichromis virginalis, assembly GCF_057382275.1. NCBI lineage: Eukaryota > Metazoa > Chordata > Actinopteri > Cichliformes > Cichlidae > Copadichromis > Copadichromis virginalis. The sequence continues at coordinate 3,142,127 of NC_140619.1, forward strand.
CTGTTTTCCAGTAACTGATGTTTCGCTCCTCTGGTATTCTTGCCAATCTTTTTCTGTGCCCTGCTCATGTATTGAACTATGTGTCTATTCTAGCAATTCTGGGTGTCTCTCATCAACTAGCAGCTGGTTCATTTGTACTGCCAGATGCTCATGGAGTGCAGTCAGCTTCTTCAGCCAGTAGGCGCGAACCATGTCGGGGCCTGGTGCTGTCCAACTCTTCGTACTCATAGCCACCCCTACCTTTCTTGGATGTCTGCCACTGTGATGGTTACTGGACCCTGTTCAGTGAGGTTGCTGTGGGTCTGCTTTTAGATCCACTAGCCACTGATCATTGCCATTATGGGTTGTGTCCTTCTCCCATATGCTCTTCCAGTATTGTTCCTTTTCCAGCCTTGGTGGTGCTGTTCTCATATTGTTCCCCTGCCACTGAGAGAACACCTTGACTGGTTCTGTGGAGAACAGCTGGTTTATTCTCTGGTGTATCTCTTTAAGCGGCTGTGAGTCTTTGCTTGGCAGTTTCCAAGACCTCAGGCATGGACGGCTTGCTGTGCTTCGTAGGCACCTTCTTCATTGCACCTTTCTGCAGCTTCGATAGTTGGCTAACCTCCCTCCATGCTACTTTGATCTTGGCTATTGTTACACCACTAATAAGCATATTTACAGCATAGTACACAATTTTTTTTTCTTAACTCATGGTACTGGTACTGGAGTTAGTGGCATGACTGCTTTGAGTGATGAGGTGTCCCTACACAAAGGTGCAGTCGACTGCTGTCTAGTTGGAATTATATGATTATATGGAATTATACATCCTGCTGTATGGTACCAACCATCCAAGAAGCTCGTGCTTCAGTTTTGGTGAGAGGAATTCTAGTATTTGACTTGTCTGCACTTTTTATCAATTAACCCATAGAGTTTTGACTATATCTCGATATCGAAACTAGCTAGCATTAGCTAATGATTTAGCACAGCATGCTCCGTGGTTTCTGTCTGTAACCACAACAAAGCAATAGTAATATCATCAAACTGTGAATAAGCACATTTTCTCAAATCACTATCAGTGATTACTTTTTCTTGTTTATCTGTAAATTTTAAATTTGTTTTTCTCAACCACTGGAAACTTAGAATTTCCTTTCCGACAGACATTACAAACACTTTGTTACAAACAATTTATTTATGAGGTATGTTGTCTATTTAAACTCAGGTCAAGTGAAATTAAGTGTGGTTTTGTGAAATCCAATCTTTGTGGTTATTCGTTTATTCACAATAAAGAAACACACAGTCCATCGATGACAATCCATTCAGTGCAAGTAGTAATGATCTTTTTATTAATTAATCAGTTTATTATTATATATTTATAATTTATGCTTGATGAATTGGAATGAACAAAGATAATCACTACAAACTGATTATTTCAAGCACATGATAATCAACACCACAAAGTCAACACTATGGATGGGCATACAATTTGTGCTGTTCTTTATTACAATATGACTTGTCTAAACTGAACGGCAAATACTGAACTGCTGTGTCCCACTTACCTGAAAAGTGGACAGGTGGAACATGGGAATGACATCACTCCTGGATTACTGCGCTCCAAAAACGTGGCTGCAAGTACAAGCAGTTGTTTGCTTTAAACACAGACTCTTATTCAGTTTTACTCATAAATCTGACTGTACATGGTAAGAACAGCAGTATTCAATAATATGCTTGGCTTTGGTTTGGTGAAATAATGGTTAGTCACTACACCTTAGTATTAACTGAAATGATTTACTCCTAACATCTTGATGCAAGAGCATAACTTCAGAAGTACCTGGACTCTTTGGTGGACTCAACTACACTTGTATAAAACAACACTAGCACGGTGCTGCATACATACAGTATTCATTAAACTTCAGTATAAATCAGTATTGTGTATATGATTGCTTTGGCTTTAGCCAGTCCATAGTTGCTGCAATCCCACTACAAGACTTGATCAATGTCATGTGTATGTTGTCACTGTTGCCTGCTCTGTTCTCTGCTGCTCTCCCGACCCTATGCAGTCCATGCGTCAGCATGGAAGAGTGGGTGGGGGGAGGTCATAGAACAGCCAAATCTAAATTACTGTAAAAAGTACTACTACTACTACTACTACTACTACTTCAACCTCAGTCTGCGACTGGGGAGAGTGCCCGCCCTATGGAAGACATCCTGCATCGTCCCGGTCCCCAAAAAGAACCGGCCCAATGAGCTGAATGACTTCCGACCGGTGGCACTGACGTCACATCTTATGAAGACTCTAGAGCGGCTCTTCCTCAACCTCCTCCGACCACAGGTACAACATGCCCAGGACCCACTACAGTTTGCATACAAGGCGGGTGTCGGAGTGGAGGATGCCATCCTGTACCTCCTACACAGAGCCCACTCACACCTGGATGGGGGAAAAGGCACGGTCAGGATCCTGTTTCTTGATTTTTCCAGTGCCTTTAATACCATCCAGCCCTGTATGCTTCAAGAAAAACTGAACAGGATGGAGGTGGACCCCTGCCTGGTGGCTTGGATCTCCGACTACCTCACCGACAGACCACAGTACGTCAGGCTGAAGGACATCACGTCTGACACAGTGGTCAGCAGCACAGGAGCACCACAGGGAACTGTGCTGTCCCCTCTTCTCTTCACCCTGTACACCTCTGACTTCTGCTACAACTCTGAATTATGCCACATTCAGAAGTTTGCAGACGACACAGCCATCATGGGGTGTATCTGGGATGATCAGGAAGAGGAGTACAGAAGTCTGGTGAGGAACTTTGTCGCATGGAGTCACACAAACCACCTGCAACTCAACACCTCAAAGACTAAGGAACTGGTTGTGGACTTCGGGAGGTCTAGAGCAGGTCCACTGCCGGTTCAGATAGAGGGGGAGGAGGTGGTCAACAAGTACAAGTACCTCGGGCTGTGGGTGGACAATAAACTGGACTGGTCATGCAACACAGAGCACCTGTATAAAAAAGCCCAAAGCCGACTGTACTTCCTCAGGAGGCTGAGGTCTTTTAACATCTGCAGGAAGCTCCTGAGGATGTTTTACCAGTCGGTGGTTGCTGGAGTACTTTTCTATGCTGTGGTGTGCTGGGGGAGCAGCACAGCAAAGAAGGACGCATCCAGGCTGGAGAAACTGATCAGGAGGGCTAGCTCTGTGGTCGGCATGAAGCTGGACACTCTGGTGACAGTGGCAGAGAAAAGGACATTAAAGAAACTGATGGACATTATGGACAATGCCAGGCATCCTCTGCACACGGCCATTAACAACCAGAAGAGTCTGTTCAGTGACAGGTTGCTTCTCCCCAAGACAAGAACTAACAGACTTAAAAACTCCTTTGTCCCACACGCCATCAGACTGTTTAACTCCTCTCTGGAGGGGAGAGGGAGGGGAGACAGGAGGACAAAGGAGGGGGGAACAACTAAGCTGTAGTGCCTCTTCACCTCACTGTACAATACCTTTTGTGCAATACTTTTGTAAATAGTCAACAGTGCAATAGACTCAATACTTGAAATGTGCAGTTCACTTGTATTTTTATTTTTATTCCTATTTATTCTATTTATCCCCTTCGTATATTTTATTTATATTGTCTCTGTATTTATATATATGTGTGTGTGTATAACTCTGTAACTTCTGTCGGTGCTGTGCTTTTTTGGAAATCGAATTTCCCAGAGGAACCCACCCGAGGGATTAATAAAGTTCTATCTAATCTAATCTAATCTAATCTAATCTACTACTACTACTACTACTACTACTACTAATAATAATAATAATAATAATTATAATATTATTATTATTACTATCATTATTACAACAGTATTATTAGTACTATTACTACTAGTAGTAGTATTTAGACAGTTTGGTTAGTATTATTAATTTGAAAGGTCAATTCAATTCAATCAATTTATTTATTTATATAGCGCCAAATTACAACAACAGTCGCCTCAAGGCGCTTTATATTGTACAGTAGATCGTACATTAATACATACAGAGAGAAAAAAACAACAATCATATGACCCCTATGAGCAGCACTTTGGTAACAGTGGGAAGGAAAAACTCCCTGTTAACAGGAAGAAACCTCCGGCAGAACCAGGCTCAGGGAGGGGCGGGGCCATCTGCTGCGACTGGTTGGGGTGAGAGAAGGAACCTGACATACACTGCATATTCTTGTTTAAAGTTGGGGTCTTTTTGTGACCTGTTTCCTAGAGGACTTGTACTTTACAACTGTGTAACTCATGCCCTTGTATTAATAGTTCTTGTTTACAGTTCATTCATGCAGCCTATATTATGCAGGCTTATGCTTTTCAGAATTACCACTTACAAAAACATTTCAGTATATGCCCAGAAAATTCTGTCTAACTCAAACCAGTACAGATGAGTACAAATAATTTAAGTCCAGTCCAGTTCTAAGAGATGAGTCCAGCACAACCAAGGTGAGTCCAGTCCAGTCCAGATTCAGTCCATCCCAGGCAAGTCCAGTGGGTCTTAAAGGAGGAAGTGATTTTAATTAAAGATAAGTTGCTCAGTGTGTGGTCATACTGAGCCTGTTAAGCTGAATCCAATAGGCTGGATGTAGCAGCTAGGAAGCCCTTGTAAAGCACAGGCTCTATTGAAGCCCACTGCATTTCATTTGCCTGGGAATCAATGCAGATTGACACCACTTAACATGCAAATGGCGCTCAGGTCAACCAGCAGCTTCCCGCCTGCTGGAAGAGGTCCAAAATCTACAGCTTTTTTACCACCTTTCTTTTTTCTCTTTTCCCCTGTCTGTGCTCTCGTCCGTCAGCCTCCTTTCTTTATGCTTTTTTCCATCTTCCCTTCCATCTCCTCTCCCCTCCCACCCTTCTTTTCCATCACATTCCTCCCTGCTGTTGTAAAAATCATATTCAGGATATTCGTCCATTTAAAGATATGAGAAAATAAAAGACTATTGATTGGTTGATAAACTGCCACTGATGGCAACAGAATAGGACTGTAGTCCGTAGAAGCCCTTGCTGAGGCTATGAGTGCATGTTAGCTGGAGGCACTATATGCGAGATGCTGCGGATCAATAAAGTGTATTGTGTGTGTCGGCCCTTAGCTATTCTTCCAATTACACATTTCCAGCAGTGCGGCCGAGCACAGCTCTTAACACCTTAATGGATCAGCTCAGGGAAGTGTCCACATGCACATACACATACAAATACACAAAAATAGATACAGCTTTACAAGGTAAGCATTCTTAAATTGATTTGTTAAACAGCGTTTTGAGCCCTGGTGCTCCCTGCAACTGTGTAATTACTGTGAGAGCTGACACTGTATCTGTGTGCGTATGCCTCAGGGCTACGTGTGTGTCTGCATCAGACTGTGTCTGTGGATAATTTCATGAAGCGCCATGCGTTTGTGTTTCTAACAGTTTCCAGATGAAGGAAGCTCCATGTGTCTAATTACTGAATAAGAGAGAGTTTCATTAGGAGTTTATTACAGCTGGCAGCACTTCTCTCTCCTCCACTCATAGCCTCATTCCACTTCTCTCTTATGTCAAAGAGCCAAGTAGAGTATGTACGCTTATAACTCCTCTGAATAAGCACATTCAAGAAAAACACAGCAGGCAGAGACACATTTGTAAGCGAAGGTGACTGGTGTGTATTTGAAGTGTTTTCTGAGTACTCACTTTCCATTTCACGTCACCTGGTGGTGCCTAACCCGCCCAACAGGTGCCATCTTTGAGTCAACTGCCTAACAACACATGCAACTGGGGAAAACATCAAAGTGTGTTGTGATCTCATGCCTATGAAGGAAGCAGCTCATGATTTACCAACCAGCCAGGACATGGTCTTGTAAAAACTTTTACTCTGCAAAAAAAAAAAAGTTTTCAGGTTTACACACCCTTTAGGAAAAACTCTTTTTTTTAGCAGTCAAAAGAAGCAGTTTCAGTCTGGACGTGTGTCCAGCTTAACAGTGGTACACTGTGGAACCATCCCAAACATGGATTTCTTATCTGCCACTCTTGTAAAAGCCTTCGAGCCTTCTCAGAGCAAGATTCGAATCATTTTTACTAATTTGAAGGAGATTCTTCAGCTGCTGTCTCGGTCCTAGTCATCACCTTTTCATTCATAACCTGCATACTGACCATGAAATAAGTGTGTTGCAACTTATTCTTCCTGACTGCTGCTTTCCTGGTAGATGTACATCAAACAGAATGTTCCTGCCAGCATTATTTTTCTATATTGTTCTGATGGTGGTGATTTTATTTGGCGTAGGCATGCATTCTTTCTGTGTTTGTTTTTCATGTATATATATGTAGTTAGAAGGAGCTGAAAGCTGACTGGAGAAACATGCTTGTCTTTGTAGATCTATTTAATGATAATTGTTTTTCAGTTTTCTGAGTAAATAATCACACATTGCATACAATGATTTTAAATACCAGCTCCCCATGGACACTTAGTTGTGTTTCACTTAAGGCACTTCTGCAATGGCTTTAATTTTCCAACTTTGGATCTTCATGCATCTATAGTGTATAATCAATATCACCAGTTGTAAAAATCTCATTAAAAACATTAAAAAATATTCCAAATCAAAGTTATGCCAATTTAAAGTCAAACTAACCACGCTGTAGCTCAGGTGGCAGAGTGGATCAGACACTAACCAGAAGGTCGGTGGTTCGATCCCAGGCTGCTCCAGTCTGCATGCCAAATATCCTTGGGCAAGATACTAACCCCATGTTGCTCTCCGATGCATCCATTGGAGTGTGAATGGGTGTGATTGGGTGAATGAATTAGCTGTATAAAGCGCTTTGAGTGCTCGGACAGAGTAGAAAAGCGCTATATAAGAACCAGTCCATTTACCAAAGGCAAAACAACTGTTGCTTTGTGTCACTAACTTTGTGAATTTTAGCGTATTGTGGAATTAATTTCAAAAGGCAAACAGCATGTTCCACTCTACCTGAGCTGTGATGTGACTCAACAATGACACGACAGTCACTTAAATGTTAAACATTATGAGAAGTTAATTTAAAAAACGTATTGACAAGAGCCCTAACAGAGCTTTTTTCTTTTTTTTACACAAACTTAAATTTCCACTTGTGTGTGTGACTGTCCAATCATTTGTTTACAGGACATCATGCATGGATGTGGCTGCTACAATAACATGTCCACTGTGCTAAAATGTCCACTCAGCTAAGAAACTGATCCCAAGCAGCTTTGAAACAAATTAAGATCCTATTTATGTGCACTTGAGCGGGGGAGGTGGGGCGTGTCAGTGGACTCTTCCCTCCCAGCTGAACTGTGGAGACATGCTCAGACTGGTTACAGCTTCACTGGACTCATCTTTCAGAAAAACCCAGAAAAGTTGAATGTGTTAACAGACGTTCATTCCCTCGCTGTGTTTACTCCAGCACGTAGTCCCGGTGGACTGGAGGATGTGTGTGTGTGCGCGCATGATGGAATCTGCATGCGTGATGTAAATTGTGAATTGTGTATCAAGAATGGGGTATGTCTGTGTTATGTATGTTTTTGCTTGTGTGTCAATCTTTTTCTTTTTTACTGACCTGCAACATATATCTGTGTGTGTGTGTGTGTGTGTGTGTGTGTGTGTGTGTGTGTGTGTGTGTGTGTGTGTGAGAGAGAGATAGAGAAAGAGAGAGAAGAGCGAGAGAGAGAAAGCAGCCTAAAGGATGAAATTGAAGAGATTAGCATGGTCTGCTCTGCTTTTGATTAGTTCTGACTGGAAATCTGCCCGAACCACAAGGGGCCCCTCAGCCTGCGTTCTCTCTCTCCAGCCCTCTTTCTCTCTCTGGGTGTATGTGTGTGTCTCGCTCTCTTTCTCTCGTCCTCTCGCAGCGTTTCGTGCTACGCCAGAAATTGAATTGATATTTTGTAAACCTGATTTGTGGATAACGTGATGTGACAGCGACAAATGCCTGGCTGAGAATGGTTTTCAAAGCCAGTCCAAATGAAAGTTATTACAGGGTAAATGTGCATTTCTTTGTCTCGGCAGCAGCAGCAGCCCCTCCTGGCTCTGTGTATGAGTTTATATGGGTTGAATATGGATCCATTTCCTGGGTAATTGAATTGATACTGTCATGCACGGGGGCAGTGCCACATTGCTCTGCAGGGCGGATGGACTGTCTGATTGAATTGGATAGGGGTGGGTGGGTATCCTGGTGCATGCATGTGTGTGTGTATATGTGTGTGTAAGGGGTTGTCAGTGAACAGTCATAAGGTAGACACACCTCAGTGTTCTCCTGATTACTGCCGTACAGCCAATTGTCTCTCCAATAATCTGCCGCCACAACCCTCTAACACACATGCACTCGCAGACACACACATGAGGACGGATACGGGTCAGGCAGCACAGAAGCTATTTCCAATTCCAGGGCAGGCGAGCACACCGCAGATCTGCTACATATTAATTTTGTCCCGGCTGAGATTTGCTCCCATTCAGTTAGAGCCGATTGATGAGAGAGCAGAGAGGATCGGACGGCTGCTCATTCGCTCTCCTCACCTCTGATTAGAAACACTGCCGCTGTCACTGCGCTATTAGGACAGAGGGAGGGAGAGCGAGAAGGGAGAGAGACAAACAGAAAGGCAGGAGTGTAAAAAGGGATAGCAGAGGTGTAAGAGGGGAAGGGACAAAGGCCAAATTAGGGGATATGTCAGAGAACAGGGGCCACAGCAGAGGGAAATGGCTGAGAGAATGCAGACGTAAGGGACAGAGGTGGCAGGACAGGGCACAAGGGATGGAGACAATGCACAAGAAGTGAGAGGTGAAAAGAGAGGAATGAGAAGGATAGATTTGTAGAGGGGGGGACAAGGAATGGAGGTTGAGGGAGTGGGTAAGGGTGTGGTTAATGGTAAATAAAAGCAGGAAGAGAGCGGAGGATGTGGAATAAAACAGGTAAAGAAGAAAACATCAGTGGCAGATGGAAAGTGGGAGGACAGAGAAAAGAAGAAGGAGAAATGGAGGAGAGAGGCGAGAGGGCAAGTGGAGGTTAAATAGTGGGAGGTGAAAATGAAGAAGAGAGGAGGGAAAAGAGATAGAGAGAGAATGGGATGTGGTAAAGACTTAAAGCGAAAAGCAGAGTGAAAGATAGGTGGAAGGGGTGAAGAGGAGAGGAGGAAAATGTATGAAAAGGGACAAGGTAAGAAGAAAAAGTAGTTTTGGCTATAAAAGGAATGAGACAAAAAGAAAGGAAGAAGGAGATGGAGAGAGTTATGGTGAATGAGATAGAGAAGAGTTGGGGGTGAGGGAAAGAGTTTGGAATAGAGAATAAACAACACAGAAGAAGTGAGCAAAACAGCAAAATGGCAGGTGAGAAGAGATGTAAGTGTAGCGAGGAAGGAGACAGATAAAGAGAAAGGGCGAGATAAATCAGAAGAGAAAAAATTGGTGAATGGCGATGAGAGAGGAGGGATGAGAAAAGACACAAGCAGGAACAGATTAGAGAGCAAGAGTTGCAAGGGAGATGACAAGGAAGAAATAGGAGGAAAGAAGAAGATGAAGTGGAATAATGGGAGGATGGAAGGGTAAATGGAGTTTGAAATGAAGGATGCACAAGGATTGGTAGAAGAAGATAGAGCTATGCAGAAAAATTGATAAGAGAAAAAAGTAAGGAATGGGGGATTGAAGTTAAGTGGAAGAGATGTAGGAAAAGGCTGGATGTTAAATGGAAGTGGGTTGACAGAGGGAAATTGAAAGGAAAAGTAAGTGTGGAGATGCACTATTTTCTCCTTCCCAGTTTTGGGGTGAAGAAATTAAAATATCAAAATGATCAAACAAAAGCAAAAGAGTCAATAATTCTGGAAAAAAAAAAGATGGAAGGGCAAAGTATGAATGAGAGCATCATGATAGCAGTTACTGTCACGCACCGCAATCAGATATGCACACGGGAAATATTTCCTTCTGGTTTATGCTTCTTATGTCTAGTTGCTATGAAAGATGCATTAGCAGAAGGCTAGGATTTTATGGTCAAAGTAACTTCCCCTCATGTGTTGTATTTCAGTTAGAATTCAATTGTAAGAAAGAACAGAGGCACTTGAACTCTGTGTCTGAGTAACATCCAGTTTTTTGGCAGTAACACTAAGCTATCTTATCTTTCCTTGTCGTCACTTCCTGCTTTATTTTGGTAACATCTGTTTTACTTAATGTCTTCGAATATCTGATCTTTGTCAGTCTGTTCACTTTGTGTTCCTTTTGTACTTTGCATATGAGTTGTGGCAGCCATTAAAAGGTCACTTTTTATTTATTGAGCTTGCTTTCAGTGATGCATTTGGATCCTCCATTCTGACTTTGATAATATTACTAAGCTAAACATGACTTTATTTCACCTCTGTACCATCCTGGCCAGAGCATCCTTGTGAAAGAGACTTTCCATTCTCAATGGACATGAAAATTTAAATTAAAATAAACAAACAAACAAAAAACTTATAGGTAGTACTGATAAAACTGATTCTATGTCAACATTCTGCTTATCGTTGATAAAACATTTGCAATATGTAAAAAACTTTTTGGTCACAAAACTTATGATTTACATACATGTCATTATAACTTGATACTTTCTGACACCAATTTTAGTCTCGTATCAGTTGTATCATAACTCTTTAGGAAGAAGAGTTTCCAAAATGATGAATTATATATTAACATTTTAACTCAACAGCTTAAGGGCCCATGTACAAAGTATAATTCATGTGCAGTTGTTAAAGTTGTATAATGGCTAATGCCAAATTTTCTACTATTATTACTACTAACCCTTGTGCTGGTGCAGATCATGGCAGGTCGGAGTTGGTTCTTCAGTAGGGGATTTTGTCACCTATGGTCATGAGCTGTGGTGACAGAAAAAATGAGATCACGGACACAAGGGGCAGAAATGAGCTTCATCCAAAGGGTGGCTGGCCCCTCCCTTAGATATATGGTGAGGAGTTCGGCCATCTGAGAGGGGCACAGAGTAGAGCCACTGCTCCTCCACATTTAAAGGAGCCAGTTGAGGTGGTTTAGGGATCTTAGCTCATCTTGCCACTGTCTCTCAAACTCATATGGAAATAACAAGCTAGTTACAAGGGAACTTCTTTAAATAAATCGTGGTCCAAGTGATAACAAGAAAAGCAAAGAAAACCTCTTGCATGCTGTTTAGGAGTTTCACCAAAACGTAAAACATCCATAACAAAGTAATAATAATAATAATGGATTGGATTTATATAGCGCTTTTCGGGCCCTCAAAGCGCTTTACAATACCACTATTCATTCACTCTCACGTTCACACACTGGTGGAGGCAGCTACGGTTGTAGCCACAGCTGCCCTGGGGCAGACTGACAGAAGCGAGGCTGCCATATCGCGCCATCGGCCCCTCTGGCCAACACCAGTAGGCGGCAGGTGAGTTGCCCAACGACACAAGGACCAAGACTGTCCGAGCCGGGGTTTGAACCGGCAACCTTCCGGTTACAAGACAATCTGCCAACTCTTTGAGCCACGCTCAGATGAGTTTAAAGGATTTATGAAATGTGAGCACAGTAACCGTGTGCAAATGCCTCGGTCCTCTAAGCCCAGACAGTCAAAGTAAATGAGGAAGGGCACAAGGTGACACACAACAGTGACTCTTTCTTGGATATCTGCCTTTCTGATTGTTGCTGGATCCTGTTCTGCTGTGTTGTGCTCTTAGCTCCACTAGCCACTGTATTAAATGGTAAATGGACTCATTCTTATAAAGCGCTTATCTACTCTCCCGGAGTACTCAAAGCGCTGTATGCAACATGCCTCATTCACCCATTCATACAAGCACTTCCTTCTGTACTTAAATGCAATCTAAGCATTCACACTCCGAGGGACGCGTCGGACAGCAACTTGGGGTTAGTATCTTGCCCTTCTGCTCTATACTTGCCCAAGGATACTTGGCATGCAGACTGGGGAAGCCAAGGATTGAACCACCAACCTTGCAGTCAGAAGCTGATCTGCTCTACCACCTGAGCCACAGCCACCCCTTAAACTGCCTTCTCCCAGTATTGCTCTGTCTCCAGCCTTGATAGGGCAGTTCTCATATTGTTTCTCTGCCCCTGAGAGTATTTATTTGGTTTATTCTCCGGTTATACCTTGTCAAGCGGCTGGTCCAGTGATTCTTTGGTTGGCTCAGGTATCGGCAGCTTCTTATATAGCAATTTTCTACACAGAGCGCTCAAAGCTCTTCACACAAGCACTGTTCTATGCAAGTGCTTTCTATCCAACATACACACACTACTCCAATCAGAGAGCAACTTGTTGTTAGTATCTTGCCCAAGGACATTTGGCATGCAGACTGGAGGGATTGAACCGCCAACCTTCCAATTAGCAGATGACCTGCTCTACCACTTGAGCTGCAGCCACCTTCATTGTGCCTTTCTGCAACTCTGTAAGTTGAAACTTTCCTCCATACTGCCTTGATCTTGGCCTCTAATCTTCTTCTTCATGGAGGGCTCCCTGTGGCTGTTGTTCATCTTGTAGCCAAGCACTGCTGCTGTGGTTGGTTTCAGTGAAGGTCGCAATAGGGATAGTCTGTTATGCTGCATTCACATCTTAAGTTTTGGAGGTTATGTCACGTAGTCTTGGTAATCGGCCATGGAGGATCCAGGTACCCACCTCCACACATAAACACACAAACCCGGATGAAGTCAGTATTTTCACTAAATCCAACACACCATTAATGGTTATCAGCTAAACACTGCCAGCTTTAACTTAAACAGTCCTCAGGATCTAATAGTCTCTTTAACTTTTGGCCTTAATTGAGTTCATAGCAGTAAGTCGGATGATTGTAATAAGAGCTGCTGTATGGTCAAAATGATCAACCACCATCTAATGGTATAAAAATTTAACGATCGCTAATATCCAGCTCTTTCCATTCTCTGCCTTTTCATTTCTCTCTGTAATTTATTTGATGTCCCAGTCTACACTCTCTTCCCCTCGCTCTCACTCGTTAAAGAGTTGCCCATTAACACTGTCCTTAGGTAGACTTATTAAGTTCACTTAACAGTTAATGCTCCATTCAGAGGATATTACCATTTAAAGGTCTGATATCTTCAGCAGTGCTTGATCATAGCAAAGACATCATTAGCCAGAATGATCAGCTACATTTAGGCTCCAACTGATACAGAGGTTTGGTAATCTATGCATCTGTTGCTGAACCAATAAATTATTGATTATATGTGTATGTGGGGACATTATGACACCACAACTTCCCCAAGGATCCTTTCCATTACCTCTAAAAATAATTAGCTCATCACCTGATAAACTCAGTGTTTTGAGCAGCAATTTTGTTGAGCACAGTCAAATTTCACTGTCTTGGACTACATCTGATGTTGCACTTCTGTTTTGCCCCTTTTCCTATCGTATATAGCTTTTTGTAAGTGGGTCATTGGTCCACTTGATCTTTTGTGTGGTTCAAAGTGGTGGTGGCATGACCTGAGCCCTCTTTAAAATGTTTGTAAGTCATCCGTACTGAACATCATAAAACCTGAGCTACCATAAACAGAGTAGATAGAGCAGGGCTGGGGAGGGAGGTAGAGAAACTATATCTCGATTAACATGTGTAATTAGTTTGATTTTCCAGACGTGAAGTTTAATGTTTTATTTGTGATTGTAAAGTCGGGATTACTCCAAATTAGGGAAAGAAGAGAAGGTGAAACAGTACAGGTCCTTGAGATGTGGATTTTAGTAAATTTTATGTGGGGACTTTTATTTTTCCAATAAATTTTTGACAGTGATGAATTAATTGATTTAAACCAGGAAGTGATAAAAAATGAAAAAGATAATAAACCATTTTAACCGTTGCTTTTCTTTCCACACAGTGATATTGATTTAAGCAGTGGAGTGAAAATCAGCTTGGATTAACTTTTTCCTTTAATTAAAATCAACTACATAAACTATAGACGCATCTTAAAAACATAAAGGCCCGGATGACCTTTGATCTTTTCTTCTGTAGCTTCCTGTTAAATCCAAAAACACATTTAGAGTCCTTCTCCTTATTTTACAAAATCCTAAATAGTCAGTCATGCCTTAAAAACCTGATACGACCTTATCCTAACAGAGCAATTCATTGAGGTGACCCTGAACCATTCTTGAGATGTACTGCAATAGGGTTAGGCTCATAAGGGGTCATGTGATTGTTGGGATTTCTTTATAATATTATAGAGTCTTTACTTTACATAAAAAAGTGCCTTGAGATGACCATGGTTGTAACTTGGCTCTTTATAAATAAAACTGAATTGAAGTGAAAATCCTCTAGTGACCAAAATGTACCTGGCTTGAAAAAGAAGATGTGGAGGGTGCTGGTAACCGTGGTTTCAGTGGTAATCAGAGCGCCCGGTGCAGTAACCCCCAAGCTAGGTGAGTGGCTCCAGCAGATCCCAGGAACAACATCTGAGATCTCTGTCCAGAAGAGTGCAGTCCTAGGAACAGCTAAGACACTTAAAGGATAAAGACCGGCAAGAGGGGGATTTACATCCATCCATCTATATTTATTTATTTATTTATTTATTTATTATGGATTTGTTTTATGAAAAAAGGGAAACAGAAATATTGAAATTGAATTTCAAGTCTAAAGGAACACTTAGAATTGCTAAAGAGTTGTAGATGGAGTTTGAATCCAGGTAAAATTGACAAAGCTTCAGCAAAGGTTAGCACTGTCCAACAAACCACCATTATTGATCACTTCTATTAGATATGACATTCGTCAAACTGCATCTTATACCCACCCACTCACACACTCTCTCTCTCCTCTTCACCTTCCAGCTGTTCACCCATGGATCATAGCATAATTAAAGAAGCCAGCCAACAGATCCAATTTAAGATTACTCTCTATGAAGAATGTGTGCAGGAGAAGCAGTAACACTCACAGAATCAGTGATAATAAACCTGGAGGAAACACTGCCACAGAAGGGAATATCTATTGTTAAGGCTTTGGAAGATTTAAATCAACACAAGATGCTACAGTTTTCCCTTAAATACATCAAGAAGTCAATAGCTCAGAAGATCCAACGTTTAATGAGACAAAGATAATTACTTACAAAGAGCAAACACAAATAAAGAAGATGGGAGCCTGGGCAAAAATGTAAAAAGGTTGAAACAGCAACAACTGCTGGTACATGCGAGTGAGGCAATCAGCACTGGGGAAGAGCTGGATGCAATGACATTTTGAGTTATTATAGGGATGTAGAAACATAAATCTACATTAAAGTGATATCACAGTCTATTATAATGCAGCTTAGTATGATTACACCTTGTAGAAACAGTAACAATTATGGGAATGAATAGTTTCCATTCTAACATCATGTGATTAAAACTGGCAAATCCAATAGGTAGGCTAGATTACTAGAGATTATTAGCTCATGTTAACCTTCTATGCTACCAGGCTGCAGCTGTATCAATAGCTGCCAGGCAAGGAACTGATTAATTTAGTTTATTAACACTTTTAATTCCTGTTTTGGTCAAATTCAGCTTCGTTTTGTGTTTGCAGTATAGCTCCAGTTCCAGTTGAGAGCAAGGCAGGTGAGAGCTGGCAGCCATTAGCTGCGACCAGTTGGGGATGATAATCAGTCAAATGTGGATCCACAACCTGCTCTTATTTTTGTGTGAATGTTGAAGCAACAACAGGACTGAGGAGGATGGAAAGATAGAGATGAGAGTTTGAATGAGGTGAGAAAATGGGCAGATAGTGAAGTTAGACAGAAAAACAACAATAATTTCACATAATAATTTTACATGGATGCTTTCTGTGCTTTCCAGTAGCACATGTAAAAAAGCATATTGATTGAACATATCTACCTAAAGGTGGCTTGAATAGGATGGCTGTACCTACACTGATGTGACAGGCTACACGTTTGTTCATTGGCCTTCTTGCTCTGGTGTTGAGTTTGTACAATAAAGGGAGGGTTTGTATGAATTTCAGATCTTTAGTGTAGAAGGAAATCTCTTCCCTTTTTTTTTTAGCATGTCTTGTCTTCTTGTCTGGGAGCTTTTATAAAAAAGTCACTGTAGGCTTCCTTGTTTGTGTTTTTCTTTTCTTTTATCTATTTACTTATTCATTTCTATTATTATTCACAGTACTGTGAATATAGCTAACAGGCAGAAAAAAGCGACAGAAGTAAAAGGGAAAAAGAGAGTAGAAAAAAAGTTAAGAATAAGAGGACAGACTTAAATAGACAGAGCCCTCACAGCCAAAGGCCAAGAGGCAACAAGCAGTCTACCCTTCCAGAGGTCAGCCATCCTGGCACAAACCAGAACAAAGGGCCCCAGGCACCCAAGAGCCACTCGACACTTGCTTTTAAAATTGAGTTTAAAGATGAGCATCAAGCTGCTGTTCATCTACACCTCCCCTCTAAAACCCTAAATGTCTAAGGTAAAGATAAAATTGGGGAGCAGATAACAGCTCAGGGATGAGTGTGGCCACTTCAAAGAAACTCTCTTTCCATTTTGCATCTTTTCCAGGTGTATGAAGTGGCAGTGTTATTTTCCAGTGTTATTAACCATTGATGGGTATATGGTTATAAAGTTAAGACGGACCCGAGCTTGAAGGATAAACCGCCCGCAGGGGCGTGCTGGGTGTTTTATATATATATATATATTTTAAATCACCTACTTTTGGCTAGTTATGACAAGAAAACTATTCGTGTAGATGAAAGTTGTCTTTTGTACCTGGGTATCTGTCGATGGGCCACAACAGTGCAGTGTAGTGAGAGAAGACACTGTAAGATTCTACACAACACGTAAGTAAAAGTGTTAGGATCCTATCCAGCCTGACATTAATCAGTTTCCACGCTACTCAGCTGGTAATCGAGCCTTGCCGTTTGCCTAACAATAATAATTCCTGTAGTAGTAATACTAATACTGATAGTTAGAATAATAATATGAAGTCATACTTTAAAAAAAAAAAAAAGCCAAAATACAAAGACTGTTTTGAGTATGAAGCATTCCATGACTACATGGATGCACACACACACACACACACACACACACACACACACACACTGTAAATGCTTCATTTGATCAATCAATCCCCGAGTACAATGACAGAATGTTGGCTCAATGGTCTGAAGACACCACTATAGCTCTCCAGCTCTGGACTCTGTCACACAACTCTCTTCAATCACTTTGCTTCATTTTGAAAACTCTGCTTTCTTTCAGTGAAGCGGCTTCACACTTAGAAAAACTCCT